>NW_005178551.1:19829-20510 GCF_000350225.1 Chondrus crispus | reverse complement strand
GTGGAAAGGTGATAAAAGAGTTTGTATTCTTTAGGGTGACAAGGGACAGCCCTGCGACAGACCGCCCTGCGACAGACCGCCCGAACCCTGGCGATGCATGGATAGTCGCGAGGAGGCTCGCTGCCAACAACAGTAGAGAAATAGATGCCGCCGGATGCAACTGCCATTCGGGCCTTGTCATACCGAATGCAAACACTATCCAGCGGGTAAAATATCCTCGCTGCTTGCCACTCAACGCTTCTTTCTCTCTCATTCGCACGCAGGTCGACCAACTACCCTTCGAAGGGTACTACATGTATGTACAAAAATAACCCCTTTCAGTTGAAGAAAAAAAACAACTTCTTACTCCAGTTCCCTATAACTATATTATATTTCCCCTTTAACTGCGTGAGTTTGTTGACAGACGTGCGGTGTGGTGCGTGTGGTGACATCACCAAGTACCGTACCAGTCATGTTTTGACACCCACCCTCCACCACCCTCCACCACCACCCTCCACTACCGCGAACGGTCCCTGCAATTAACGTTCACCCACTGTGCAAACTTGATACGGTACTGCCTCAAAGGGTCTCCCACAACACAAGAATGAAACTGCCTTCGTCGTACTCGTGTGATTTGTTCACAATCACTCCTTGGGTCACCCTCTTCTGTGCGAACTTAATCAATGTACGCGACCTTATACA
>NW_005178551.1:17801-19729 GCF_000350225.1 Chondrus crispus | reverse complement strand
CTGCGGGAATTCTGCGACTTGTGGAAAGGTGATAAAAGAGTTTGTATTCTTTAGGGTGACAAGGGACAGCCCTGCGACAGACCGCCCTGCGACAGACCGCCCGAACCCTGGCGATGCATGGATAGTCGCGAGGAGGCTCGCTGCCAACAACAGTAGAGAAATAGATGCCGCCGGATGCAACTGCCATTCGGGCCTTGTCATACCGAATGCAAACACTATCCAGCGGGTAAAATATCCTCGCTGCTTGCCACTCAACGCTTCTTTCTCTCTCATTCGCACGCAGGTCGACCAACTACCCTTCGAAGGGTACTACATGTATGTACAAAAATAACCCCTTTCAGTTGAAGAAAAAAAACAACTTCTTACTCCAGTTCCCTATAACTATATTATATTTCCCCTTTAACTGCGTGAGTTTGTTGACAGACGTGCGGTGTGGTGCGTGTGGTGACATCACCAAGTACCGTACCAGTCATGTTTTGACACCCACCCTCCACCACCCTCCACCACCACCCTCCACCACCACCCTCCACCACCTTCCATTAACGTTCACCCACTGTGCAAGGTGGCGAAGGGTGGCACAACGGTGCGAGAGAATTCATGCCCGCTCGCCCGCAACATCCCGCATGTTGTACAGTACAGTACCCTTGGTAAAGTACCCTTGGTAAAGATTTACTGTATCTCCCCCGCCCTTTTCCCCTCCACCGACCGATCTCCCCGTAACTTGGCTCCCCCCACCTTCTCTCTGAACCGGATAACAACCCGGTTACACACTGCTGTCTCATAAAGACAAGGTTGAGAGGCAGCCTGATCTTGCCCCAACCTCTTTCCCGCTCACCTTCTCTTTACACCGATACTGTACAGTACACACTCACACTGCCCTGCTCCACCTTGTCTTTACACACTCATACGCTACTGCACCCCTCCACCTTGTCTTGACAGTCTCTAAACTCTACTGTAACAGTCACCACCACTTACAACACGGTACAGTCGGTCCACTGTACACGTGCCCCTTTTTTAATTACACTGTACACCTCTCTACTGTACAAATCCCTCCTGTACACCTCCCTTCCGTACCATCCCACACGTGTACAGCACTGAAGCAACCACCGCGGGGGAGTCGGAGCGAATCTCACCGCTCCTTCCCCGCCGCCTCCCGCCCCGCCACCCGCGCCGCCACCCTTCCCACCACCTCGAGCAGAATCTCTGCGCCGGCGACCGCGTCCCCGTCCGCGACGTGCTCATCCACGTGGTGGCTCACCCCTCCCCTGCACCGAACGAACACCATCCCGACCTCGGTAACCCCGCGCATCACCTGCGCGTCATGCCCCGCCCCGCTCGTCACGGCCTCGCCCGCGCCAACCGCCTCGCGCACTGCCGCCCCGACCCACCCGTCCATGCGCACGGCCGCCGCCTCGTGCCTGATCTCCCACTCGACTTGCACGCCGCGCGCCTTGCCGGCGCGCTCGGCCGCCTCGCGCACGCGCCGCACCGCGCGCGCGCGCGCCGCGTCGCGCCGCGCCCGCACGTCCACGTGCACGCGCGCCCACCCGGCGATCACGTTGCCGCCGCCGCCGCCGTCCGCGCCCTCGACGCGCCCCACCGTCGCCACCACCCCGTCCCCGCCGCCGCGCCCCGCCGCCTCCACCGCGCCCACCACCGCCGCCGCCGCCGCGAGCGCGTCCCGCCGCAGCCGCATCGGCACCGTCCCCGCGTGCGCCTGCCGCCCGCGCAGCGTCACCCACGCCCGCGTCTGCCCCGCGATCGCGTCCACGGCCGCCGCCGCCCGCCCGCCCCGCTCCAGCACCGGCCCCTGCTCGATGTGCGCCTCGACAAACCCCACCAGCTCCCCGGCCCGCGCCCCGCGCACCCGCGCCGCTACCTCCCCCTCCGCCACACTGAACACCTACGCAAGCAGCGCCGATACCCCC
>NW_005178551.1:13801-17549 GCF_000350225.1 Chondrus crispus | reverse complement strand
CCTCCGAGATCGCCCCGAGCTCGTGCACGCGCGCGAGAAGCTGCGCGCTCAGGATGGCCGACGTGGAAGGGGGCGGCGGCTTGCCCACCGCTGTGCAGAGGGGGCGCCGCGTCTCGGAGAAGAGCGCGAGGTCTGGCCCCAGCGCGAGCGCCGCGGCCAGGTAGAGGGCGACGGGGATTGTGGCGAGCTTGATCATGGGAAGAAAAAAGTTGTTTTGATATCGAGGGGGGTTGAGTAAGGACAATGCGAGTTAAGGGCAATGCAACGGGGGGGGATGTGTGTGTGGTTTTGTAGGCTGAAATGTGGCAGGGATGCACCACATGCGTTTCGGGGAGATTAGTGCCTTGATCGTGCGTGGTGATAGGTGGCACTTGGCGGGTATCCGTTGGGCGTGGGAAGAGGGTGTCGTGTGATTGGTCGGTTTTTTTATGATCGCGGTGATGGGCCAACCGCGGAACGCGACGGCAGCAGCAGCCTCTCAGAGCACGTGTACTTGCTGCCACATACATGCGTTTGATGAGACCGGCATCGGCTGGGGGCGTTGATTGCCTCGCTCTCCTGTCTCGCTCTCCTGTCTTGCTCTTCTGTCTCGCTCTCCGGTCTCAGCCCACCTTGCATTCCACGTACTTCCCGAGTGCTCCAGAGGCCGCTGTGCAGACGCCGATGCCCGGGATTAGAGGTTATAATCCCCTAATCCCCTAATCCCCTAAATCCCATCACGCTGCCATTCTGCGATACACCTGAGCATGGCCGAAGGTACACGCTACAGGGGCGTAACATTACGCTACGTCCCACATTATGCACTCGCACGCTTTCTGCACCGGCCCTGATTGGCCGCGCGTGCCCCAGGGTAGCGTGGTGCAAAATTACTGGCGCGCGCATTCCACACCCCACATCCACGTGTATCCAAAAACTCTCCATTTTACTCTACAGGCACCATAGCAACTACCTCACCGCTCCAATTAATCCAGTCTCACGTCATTCGCCTCGCTTGCGGCCCTCCCTTTCCTCCCGCTCTCGAGCTCGTAGCAACACAGCGGGCACGTCATGCCGCCCTTGTGCAGCCACGCCCGAATACACGCCTCATGAAACGGGTGACCGCACGGCAACCCAACCCCGAGCCCGCCCTCATCGAAGCAGATCGCGCACGTCTCCATCTCCACGCCCTGCCTCGCCCTGCACACCTGATCAATCTCCCCCGACGACAGCGCGGTGCGCGCGGCCTCGACCGGCTCGGACACGGCGTCGCCCAGCGACGCCGCGCGCGGCCGCACCTTGCGCCTGACCACCGACACCAACACGATGAGCAGCGCCAGCGCGGACACGGACACCAGCAGCGAGCTTATGACGGCCACCTCCGTGTCCGCGCGGCTCGGCCCGGCGTCCACGGCGTCCATGGCCACGCGCGGCGGCGCGCCGCCGCCGGGCGCGACCCAGCACGCGTGCGACTGGCCCGTGCCGACCTTGGCGGTGAACTGCGACGCCTCCGCGAACGAGGCATTGTACACGGGGGTGCCGTACCGGAACGCGGGCACGCGCTCGGCCGGCGCGGACAGCGAGACGTTGGAGACGAGGAACTCGGCCCGCCACCGGCCGTACGAGGCAGTGACGGAGGACTCGTGCACGAGGCAGCGGTGCGGGAGCCAGGGGAGCGCGCGCTTCAGGTAGGCTATGCGCAGCCACGAGGTGGTTGTCCAGTAGAGCGCTGCCAGGAAGAGGATGGTGTTGGACGAGACGATGACGGCGACGAGGGTGCCGGTAAGCATCGTAATCGTGAGGGGTCAGAGCATGCCATCGCGGAGACGGCTGCCGTGCGGGACGGGCGATGAAGGGAATGGTATTTCGTGGCGGGGGCGGCGGAACGGGAAGCGATGGGGAGCATAACGCGAAGTGGGAGAGAAGACCGAGGCGGATTCAAGGCGCCAATGGCGAGGGGGCGTCCTGCGTCCACAGTAATTGTGATGTGGGCAGAGTTTCGGAAATGGATCAGTCCGAGGGGTAGGGTCTACGGACCGGCTCCGGGATAGAATGGTGGGAGAAATTTACATTACATTACATTACATTCAATATGTAGATGCTGTAATGACGGCATTACAGAGACGAGCGGGAGCAAGATACTTACAAACGAAACGACTGCATCACAAAAAATAGTTGTTTGCTCAAAGAGCTTGGACAGTGCGCGGTTTGCCAATGGGCGTGCGGGGACGGGACACGGATGGTGCGTTTTGAAACGGGCGGAAATCTCGAGAGTTGGGGCCAATGCAGTCGCGGACAAGCGACAGGCAGGTCTCCGCGAGACAGTGCCTGGAACGGAGATGGTCCGGGGAGGGTGGAACGGGGGCAGGGCATACTGGTCCACTCGGTCCCCTGGCCCCCTTTCGTAACGGCAGTGCGCGGCCCGGGGTGGACCGCGAAGGGGCTTGTCGCAACGCCGTATTGGCAGATGTGGAGGTGTGTGGCCGCTCATATCTCAGACACGAGCCTATGGTTTTGCATGGGCTCGAGATGGGAGCGCAGGCAAGAGGATTGGTGGCTGGAGGGGAGGTTGGACAATGGGCTTGTGTGCCGTACCACCTCTGTGGGGTGTTTCCACCAAGTCGTGTGATGAGGAGTGACGCTTAGACGCAACTAGGGTATGTGGTATACTGTAGTATGAGTCTCCGTTGTGTGTATGGTGTAAGGGCCATGTGCGCAGAGCGGAGCGTTCTACTGGCTGACGCGGTCATGCGACCACAGCGAGTGGTTCTACTGGATGTGGACTGCTCCGCTACGCGAAATGCAGCGAGACGGGATGGGCAAGGACAGGACACATTTGAGGATAGATGGGATGGGAGGGTGGTGGATGGGCAGGTGGAAGAGAACTGATGAGCAGTGCGGAATGAGCAAGTGAACGTTGGGTCGTGCACCCCTTGAACGGTACCTTGTTCCTTTCCTTCAAATGTGCAAGTACACGCCCGGCGAAGCCAGGGCGGAGACGAAGAAAAAATTTTTTGAATGCTTGTGACTCCGCTTCCGTTCCGGACGGGCCTGAACATGGCGGAAGCGGACGAACGGTAGCTTGGCGTTCGAATATAAATTTACTTTGCAGATAAATACACAGCAGCTTGCACGTAGGCAGACGGCGGCGGCCGTAGAGCGACTGTACAGAGCGTCGGGGGCCGGCCTCGAAATGCAGGCGGCGGCCGTGCGCATGATATTTCACAGACAGACGGTCGGGACAAGTTTCGGATAGGCTCAGTTGCAGCGGGTGCCGCCGTACTCGAACGAGTGCATGAGGTTGTCCATCCTGTCCCAGGCGACGACGCCGACGTCCTTCGAAGCGGCGGGTGTGTCCTCGCGCGGCGAGGAGGCGACGACGGACATGGCGAGCCAGATGTCGGGGGTGTCGAGGATCTTGCGGTGTTTGGTGGGGGTGATGCTGGCCACGGACGAGGGCGAGCTAGGTAAGGGGGGGGTGGCGGCGACGGGTGATAGCGTAGCCGACATGATTGTTCATTGACGGAGCAGAGTGGTACGTCGGGGCTGGTCTTGAGTAGGCGGTGGAGCGGGGGGTGGTGCGGGGGTGGTGCGGGAGGTTGAGGTAGGATACAGAAGTGTGAGAGTAGGTGTCTTCACGGTCAGTGTGTGTTGTTGGGATGAAGAGAGGGGCAGCGGTGGGCGGCTTGGGGGGGTTTATGTAGGGGGCGGGGGGGGGGGGGGAGGGGGGGGGGGGCTTGGCGGACCCTCGGGGGGGGTGCGGGCTGGCGGG
>NW_005178551.1:0-13298 GCF_000350225.1 Chondrus crispus | reverse complement strand
GCCGCTGGGTGTCTCGCGACAAGCCCCCCGCCTGGCCCGCCGGCAGCAAGGCCGCCCGCAGGGGGGCGCCGCTTCCGTTTTCGAGCGTTCGCCACCGCTGACGACACAAGCGCAACGCGCCGCCCGGCACCGGCTCGGTGGGAGGCTGCGCGGCGGCATTTCAGGCGGCGCGGCGGAAAGTGCGCGGTTTGGACGGATGGAGAAAATGAAACAGGCATGGCGGGTGCTGCGCAAGCATGCTGCGCGAGGGGCAGGCGTGTCACACGCGCTACTGTACCCTAAGGGTACCCTTGCACAAGGTACTGCACAACGTCCCACGCGTCTCTCCGTTGCTCACATGGTGCATTCGCGCCGCCCCCTGGCCCAGGGGGCCTCATTGTGCAACACTCGTTGTGCAAGCATTGTAAAATTTACAACACTCGACGCAGTCTGCCTGTGCAGTGCATCGGTATCTGCTCCCGAAGCGGGCAGATATTAATAATCGGACCCCTGCTAATAATAATAGGTAGGTATTTATTTAATACCAGTGACCATCGCGCTCATGGTGGGATGGCATGCTCCTGGTCCCAGCTCCCAGGAGCTGGGTGGGACCACCCCATTACACTGCGCTTTATGCTACCGGGGCACCAGTCAGTCCCCCTCGCCCTCCTGCCTCTACATAGTATGTAGTACATACCTCGGCAACTCCACGGCCGCCCCGACTGGCGTGCGTGCTCCGGACCGGTAAGTGAGCCGCGGCACTGCGACTCGCGAACGCTCACTTCCACCCGCTATGGAAATCCCCATCTTGTTTGACAACAACTGCGCAGAGTTCTAGTGTCCGTCTCTGTCTTACTAATTTTTACATACAACATGCTCCTTGTGCACCAACACGTGTGCCCAAGGAAGCCCACTCAAGGGAGCCCACTCGAGGAAAGCCCACCCAAGGAATCCCAACACCACCAGTCCCTGTCGTTCCCTGTTGACGTTCTCAGTATCTCAGAGTATCCCCTTTCACACCCATACACACACACCACACGCTTTTCTCCGGCCTCGCTGCCGAGTGCTCAGAGAATCCCTCCCTGCTTCCCCGTTTCGGGCCCCATACGATGGCAATCCTGGAGCTTCCGCAAGTCAAGTCTTGTAACAGGCCCGGTGAAAATAGCAACGCCGCCTGGTCCATTCCCTTCCACGGCGCACACGCCCTTGCGCACTGGGTGCCCTTCAGCGTACCACAAGACACCGTCTAGAGCAGTGTCACATCTCCCATTGGCGGATCACCACTACATCCAGTCGCATACGAGACTGGCCTAGGGTTACCAAGGGTACTGTAGTGCATATAACAATACATGATCGCTCCAATGTCTACACTTCATTCTAGAAGAGCAACGCTTTTCCGATGCCCCTTCTCCGTTGTTGCATTCCCTCCCACTTTCTGTGACTTCGTCAAAGGGAATACAACATGCACAGTATAAACTGTACCGTCAAAGGGTGCAGTGTATAGCCAAGGACAGCCAACCTCATCACCGCCAGAAATCACTTCACCCTGCCCTCAGATATCGTCCGGTCATATTGCACCCGCTCGTGATTTCCAGCCGTCTCCTAGCCAGATGTTTACCTACACCTTCCCTCATTCATACATTCGCACTGGAGTCGTGAAACCGTACGTGTAACCGAAGCGCCGCCATGTTTGGCCATGCCCAATCTGCAGACCTACAGTAAGTAAAACGCCTGTCCAACTATGCGGGCGTCAGCACAGACACTCTGCAAAATATCCCAAGTAGACAACCTCCAGTCAACGTGTGCCGAGACCGTGTCTTCCAGCGCCCAGCGCATTGCTGCGCTATGTCATGTGTCCCGTACGTGTGCCGGCCTTGACCTTCATTCATGCATTTTATGAGGGACACGCCGCAGAAAGTTTCACGGCCCCAATGCATTCATTGCAACTGAATTGCCCTCGATAGTCTATTCAAACCGGTTTCGCCATCTGATGATGAACAATCGCCGCTTCTGTGCCATGTGACGTTGCCGTGTGCAAAGAAGTTGCGCCGTGGGCAAAGACGTTGCGCCGTGGACAAAGAAAGTTGTGGAACGCCTTTGAATATGGAATGGATGGCCTCTGTTTCGACACTGTGGACGTGTCGCTGGTGGCGATCAATCGAGTCCGTCGAGTCCGTGCACGGAAGGGTATGGAGCAAGGCTCTCCATGTTGTATGCACTTGGAAGGGTTGCGAGTTTCCACACGGCTGTTGCGGCTGTTGCGGCTGTTGCGAAATGGTTGCCTCCCCAGTGTGTCAGGTTCATGCTGTACAGTAGTACCACCATCTACGGTAGACAGGGCCAGAAATGCGTCCTTGCTATTGGTGCGGTGACATGACTTGGCTCTTTCTGGTTGAACAGAAACACGGAGAGGCAGGCACGGGGGCAGTTTCAGCAGTCTTGCATTGTGTGATGTACAAGTATGTTGTGTGTGCAATCCACTCTCGGGACATGTACAGTATGGCGAGATGCTGCACAGCACACAGTCCGCGTGTCGACATCGAGCCGGAGCGGAGTTTCAAAGAGCTACGGAGGGTACACGAAATAGCGCTTGTCTGATTGAGAATTGTTCTTGGCCTTCACAGTAATGTTACTGTACAGTACACCGAGTCCTTCAGACACTTTCGTCCACCAAAACACATGACTTCCTCAAATACACTACAGAACACAAAACCTTCACCTTGTATCCACGAAAAAGCGGTCGGAGGAAGCGATGACGACAATGCTCTTATTTAATCTTCGCCTCGAAAACATTCTCCTCTCGTCGCTTTATGAACAAACTTCAACTTGCTTCTTTAAGAAGTATACCCTTCAGGTTTCATGCAGCACTTGATGTACTGTGCTGTACCACGACCGAAACGTCACTGCAGTGCCTAGTGATACCAATTAAGCAACCGCTCGTTCACATCCTTGTCGTCTACAGTAATCCCTGCCGTCTGAGCAGTACCCTTCCATTTACTCACGCCATTGCATGTACCGAGTGGTACATGCAATCGCGTGAGTAAATGTAAAACTTTAAACACTTAACGGTCCAAGAGCATCAGAAATCAGCATGAATGCGCAAGAATACAATGAAAGTCTTTTCTATTCCGTAATCCTGCGATGTGAATACAAGGGAATACTGTCACATAGAGAATGAATACTGTTGTTGGTGATATGGGGGAGGCGGTTTTGGGGAGCGTGCCGTTCCGTGGTGAGGGTCGGCCAGTCTCTTCTCCCTTTTTCCCCGCAGCGCCCGTCACCCTCTCTCTTTTATTTCTACGAAATTCCTTCCAGAACAAGAGAAGCGTCCACGCGTCCGGCCCGGATTCCGCCGGGCCGTCCGCGTGCGCTTCTCTAAAATTCAAATAAATCTCGGACTACAGAATAAAATCTCCCTCTACAGTAAAATGTAATTTTTCCCTAAAAATATCTAACAAATACACCTTGCCCTATGTCTCCTCTCCTCGACCGATTGTTTGTATACTTTATACCGTGCATGTGTCGATGTGGCGATGGTTGAGGTATGATAAGGGAAGGATACTAAGGATACTGAACTACGGTTGGCACCCCGGTGCTCTATTAAGTCGGCGACGACGGCCGCTCTGTGACCTCGCGCCCTCCCGGGTTGTCGGAATATAGCAAAGTCTAAGAGTCGTTCTCTACTTTGCTCGCCCCTCGGCGTGCGGCCGAGGCTCCGGCGCTGGCGGCCCCTGCCGCCACAGAAGCGGCAGGGCCTAATGGGTGTGACGAAGGAGGGCGGTGTCGGACGAAACTAATGACCACTACGTGGTCTCGGCGTTAGCCGGGATCTACAAGGGTGAGCGCGGTCTGGTAGCCCGAGTAAACTTCATCTTTCTCTAACTCTCTTTGTTTGTCTCGGGACCAGATTGACAGCATGTGAACTTTTTGGGCCGATTCTGCAATCCAGAACTTGTAGTCCCCCACTCATTGCCTTGTACCTAACCCCCCGGCTTCACTGAAACACGCTGCCGTACAAACTTTTGAAGCAGACCTTTTTATCCTCCTTCATAATTCGTATCAAATCATGTTGCACATTTCCAGCGCACAAAGGGCGATCTACTCACGGGATGAGTACCAAACTATGCTCCAAGTTGGGATGGACGTCGACTGGGCAAAGACGAACCATGGTCGAAAGTATGCCGTCAAGTCTCGAAACAGTAGTGTAAACGTACCTCTCATCTTCAAAGAACGGGGCCTGAGCCATGTGAGAATACGAGTTGCAGAATACGATTTGACAGCCGCTCATGAAAAGACAGGCATGAATCTGCTCGATGAGATCGAGAAACTGGTCGACGAATGCCTGGCCGCAGACCTCATTCCAATTGTCGCTTTTCAGGCTGAGGGGTTCAAGACTGACCCAACAAGCGAAGCGGAGGCTATTCGTGTTGTCAACTGGTGGCAGAGTGTAGCAACGAGGCTAGAGGCTAGGGATTATCGCCTATCGTACAATCTAATTATCGAGACCACAGAAGATGTCAGGTTCCACAACGATCGGTTGAATGAACTCTATCAAAACATAACAGACGCTATCCGTGCTACAGACGAACACCGCATCTTGATCATCGCACCAAACAAAATATCAAGCCCTTTCGAACTAAAAGATCTGGTGGTCCCAGATGACGAGTATGTAATGGTTGAATGGCATTTCTATGCCGCAGGTCCACAGAGGGACAATCCAAGACGTCAATGGACGACTGGTACTAATTCTGAACAAGAGCTCGTACTGGAAAAAGTACGCGTTGCACACGAGTGGTCAGTGGTAAAAGGCATTCCGACATGGGTCGGGGCATGGATGGCGAGCAACTACAACAAAGACGGGGGCGGTAGTTCCGAGGGATATCCCACGGGTGGTGATTATACGATTGCAGAGCAACAGGTCTTCGCAGAGTTTATGAGCCGGACACTTCAAGACTATGACATACCCCACGCAGTCAACTCAGATACGAAATTTTATGATAGACAAGCCAACGCCTGGTTTCCTGAGATGGAAGCGCTTCTCGACATTATCGTTCGCGATTATGATGCACGTCGTTGATGAAGCGATAGGTGTTGAAAAGTAGAAGACCATACAAGTGTGGCATCAACATGTTACGGGAGCATTGTTACTGCATGTGCAGTTTATTGGCAAGGGAATGGTCTTTTGGCCACACACTTCTATATTTGACCTTTCTTTTTACGGACTTCATCGATCTCCTTTTTGAGGTGCGACGAAGTCATCCTCACGAGGAGTATTAAGAATCTCATCGGGTGTGTCGGGGTAGTATAAAAGCAGCTCCCCTTTTCCTAATAGAGGAAAAAGGAAGCAGCACACAGAGAGAATAATCTAAACCATCCTACAAGTCAAAGTTCCGTTCGTCGGAAGATAGGGGTGAGTAAAAGGGTACCGTCCGTCGGTGCTGAATTTTTCTCTTACTTTTCCAGTATTTTTCCTCAGTTTTTTCACAATAGGGGCGTACATGACGCATATTGATACGACCCGTGCCGTCTGAAACTCGTTTGTGCTGATGAAAAGAACGGAAGACAAACTTGGTTTTTCTTCACGAGGGGTCGATCTGGCACTGCTGTGATCACGGATGTGAAACTCGTGGAAAACTCACATGCCCCGAGTTTTCGGTATGCTGTGAGTTTTGCCAAACGCGTTGTTTGAAAGATTTGCGTTCAGAAAATCCGAGCAAACTCGCTGGCTAAACACGCGTTTTCATGACTTTACGGACAACGTTCATGGATCAATCTGAAAAACATAGTTTTAATAAAATTGACGGGAATGCATACTGTGCATACTGTATTCAGCGATAACGAAACCAATGTTTTTGTCTTTGTTGCCCTGCCGCCATTCTCGAAAGTGTACTCTGATGACATCTGGAAGTATACGAGCGTAGGAATAGAAGGAGTTCCTGAGGCAAGAATGTGCTGGAGTTGGACTGATTCCGTACTGAGGCTGGTATATTTTTGAGAATTTTTCTTACGCACCCCTTTTATTTTGGAATTTTTGTGAAGTACGCCTTTCTTCACCTCACTCCCGAACGACTTTCTGGTAGAGGTGCACAGTGTCTGGGGCTTCGCAAGTCGTAGCGTAGTGTCCAACTTGACCACAAGCAGAGCAATGCGACTTTCGTTGAGGCGCTGCGACCCCCTGTCTCCGCCGTTTCTTTGGCCGACCTGCCTGACTCGGAACTCTCCACGCGCTCATCTGTCTGGCAATAAGCAGCATCTGCAAATCCACGTTAATGTTTACTTTAGAGGCAAGGGCAGCAGCAGCAACAAACTGGTTTTGGAGTGTTGCATGATGAAAAACAGTCGATGCTCACTTTTGTGTCCAGATGATTCCAGTGTGCAGCCTCCGGGACGTTCGCATGCCGCTCGCGTAGATTATCAAACACTAGCACACGGCTAGGGACTTGCGCTTGCGTTTCCCCTTTATAGCGTCGCAGGTGAGTGAGTGAGATTGAGTTTTCCCACTTTCCACAAGCCGTCGCTTGCCCTGCGGTCTGGTTGGGCGTTGAAAGTGTATGAGCACTCCTGGGAGGGGCACTGTATACGTAGGCGCCCAGAGTCTGACTTTTTTACCTTGTGAGATCGGCCCACGGTGGCGCGCAGGGCTAAAGATGTCATCAAGATGCTGTGCTTGTCAGGGAACGTAGTCCCTTTGATCAAACTGATTCTGACGACGCCCTCTCCACCTCTTCATCACTCTAGCGCTCCTAAGAAAAGCGGCTCATAAAAAGGGGTGCAGTAGTGACTACGATATAAGAGCACCCCGTGCCAACCCCTTCATACTCCTCTTAATCCGAGGTTGCTACTATTCAAGAATCCCGCACAGGATGCCCATTTTACTCCTTCGAACGCTGTAGCATCTCACCAATAAGCAGGTGCCTGGACCCGTGCTGCGACCAATTCCAAAACGCTTCATCACAGAAGAGGCGCTTGCGCCATTTTGAAGACAACGCGCAGCCTCGCTTTCTCTTTCAACGAAAGGCGCTTGCGCCTCTTCAGCGAGCCGTGAGCCACCGGTGGAAAGTGAGAGGTCATTTCGGAGCACCGTATTGATCCGTGCGTCGGAGAAATGGAACAGACGGGACTGTGGGCGCGACTTCTGAGATGCGTTTGAAATACCAGCCGAGAAAGGGCCTGTGTGATTGGAATTACAGTGTTTGATGGTGCTTGAAGTTATGATACCGTGCCAAGCGAAAATGGTGCTCTTACTGCGAGGTCGTTCTTCATAATCAAAGTCAAATCAAAGTGCTCTTATATCGCGACCCCCCTGTAATGAAAGCATTGTTGATTCGGGGCGACATACAGTATTTGGTGCTGTCCATGTTCCGTCAAGGATGAGACCGCCCAACAAAATTGTTTGTTAAAGAAGGCACTGAAGGAGCGCCGTGGCATTACATTTAATAAATACTGTAAGAATGCGGACTCAATCTCGATCTTTGAGATCGGTGCTTTCAATGCTTCCGAATGAAGCTCAACTACCACGCCGATGCACACGCCGATGCACATGCCGATACGCCAATTATTAACTGAACTCCCTCCTGAAACGAAGGGTAGACCTCGACGCTGCTTGGTGAGCGACTGAAAGGTCGATCCTCGCATAAGTGTCAGCAACAGACCAGCTGCATCCGTTGAGAAGAATAGGGACAGGCGTTGCCTTCTGCCAGCTACTAGGTGGTGCGATCGCAAATGGGCGTCAAGCCGCACCGTGGAAGAAAAAGAGGTTTTTAACCCAAGCCGGCCATCGAAAGGTTTGTCTAGCTCATAGGCTATTCCTTCTACTCGTTTCACAGCGTTTAGTTTTTCTTGGACTGCCCAAACTGAATCAATAGCAGACGTCTACCGTGATTTGCTTTGTTATAGTTCAATACTACCTACAAAGGTGCCACTCTTCAGTATGGTGCTAGCGTCATACTGCAAAAACGTGAATTCAGGCTCTTTGTCAGAGAGAGGGCCAGGTGCACTGGCTGCGTGGGTATCCAGCTTTACCCCATCGACCGCCGTATTCCGTCGGTCGGGCTCAGATTACTGCACGAAATGCGACTTCCGTATGACAGGGCGTGATCGCCAGCATGCACCCCAAAGGTCACTGGTTCATACGTCATTTTCGAGAAGGGCGGTTTTGCATGGCATTGCCGCATGTTCGGGACTTCTGCTATTTCCTCCTTTGGCGCAGGTATTGGCATTTGATGATCAGATGGAAAACTGTGTTTCTGACTCGCTTGGGCTTTCAATCGACTATCCAGTTGGGTGGTATCGATCGGAACGCGGTGGAAAGTTGGTGTTGCTGAACTTGAAGCAAGTTATTGCAGCGACGCTCTCCAAGAAGCCGGTCAGATTAAGCCCGAAACCGGACCCATATGGGGCGGCGTACGAGATGGTAAGGGACCGCATAGAAAAGGAAGGTGCTATGATTGTCATTAAGGAAGCGGCGTTCGAGCCGGATAATACGTTGCTCTTTCGATTCGAAGCGACAACTGAAATGCCAGATGGTGACTCCGTCGTTCGCTTTGGATTGTCGAGATGCCTCCCTTCTAAAGATGGGGAATCAGCGATAGCTTGTATCATAACAATGCCGAAGCAAAGTTGGGATGAATTGCGACCGCTTGCCGACAGGATGATGAGCAGCCTCAAGTTAGTCTGAGATCACCATATAGTTTTAGAGCGCCTTTTTGAAAAGTAAGATAAAGTATGCGCTCAACCTGCGCGTGATTTCTGGAGGCCAGATTTTTTGCCTTGAGATACGTACTCTAACGGTTCCTCCATGAAAAAATTGTATGCTCACATCGAGTCTTGTGCCTGTGCAGAGCCCCATTCCACGGTCTGACCTAATCTGAGAGGAATGTGATGCAATCAGGCGTAGGCATCGCTTGTTGTATTGGTGAGGTTGTCAGGAACCTCTCGTTGTAAGAATCGCTGGGTCCAACCCACGAAGTCGTGTTTTGTTTGCAAGTGTAAGCCTTGCCATTCAAAGGGATGCCGCATTGTAGCTGCGCTGCTGTTCAACGTACTTCTAAAAGCTTGACTTCCGTCATGACCAGGGGTGTCCTCATCGACTGCGAAGTGGATGTCAAATGCCATGTCAGTCTGCTTTGTGGCGGCGCAATTGATGGCGTCACGTCCACAGCGCATTGCCCCGAAAACTGAAGAATTAGAAATTTGGTACAAAAAACGTGTCCTAGACTGCCATGAGACCTTAGAAGTAACGTCATTCGAAGATCTCCGAAACTTTTGTCAATGCCCTCAGTCACCAGGCTTCTTTCTTCTCCGAGGAGAGCCTTTCATCGATCTGCGATCTACCGTACAGGTGACCTTGTCCGCTCCTGCGTGTTCGGACAACTATCCGCCGCGCTGCTGTGCCTGGTCCCAGTTGCACAGCTCTCTATTCTCCAAGTCAATCCTCCAACCACGGATCACCAGCTTGTTACTGGGACGCAACGCGACTCTCCACGGTTATTGACCATCTGCCCCGTAATGCGATGCTGCTGGCAATAGCATTTCTTCAGTATGCTGCGCCATGCTACTCATGTAGCTCTTCGCGCAGCGCGTTTGCGCTCCAGGTCATTTAGTTCGTCAGCCGTTGGAACACCCCACGGTCTCCATTTGCGTCTCGGGGATGGCATGTCAGTTAAGGAAGGCAAGTCATGGGTCTCCATGGTACCGCAAAAGGGGTTGCAGCATCCCCGGTCTCGTTCTCGTGACCTCCGCTTTGCTGGAGATGCGCGAGCCGCTCACAAGGTCTTACTTCGAGCCGGTGCGCATAGAAGTAGGCACGAAGCTGACTTGATCGAGTTGCTTCTCGTGCTCCTTAACACGGACGAATTCAAGGGTCCGCGGGAACGTCTGGAAGCTATGGTTAACGCACTCTGGAAGTCTCCGTCTTCAAAACCGAAGGCTGCGTTCAACATTCTGCTCACAGCTTGTGCTCGAGAGGCAGGAAGAGTTTCTGATAACTCCTCTGTGAAAAGAGACGTAATCTTAAAGGTTGCAAAAAGCGTGTGGGCAGAAATGCTGCAGACAGTGAAGAGGGTAGACCCGCGCAACACTGCTCTGATGTATCGCATATGCGGAGAGTGCAAAGATATAGAATTGGCGAAAAGCATAAGGGAGCAGATCAACGACCCTGCAATTTTTCCAGCAGGTGGCGATGGGGCCTCGCTCTCTAGTGTGGATGCCACAGCAGCATTTATATTGTGTTTAGGGAAGTGCGGACGTTCGGGGGAGGCTGAACAGTTATACTTCAGTGGCTATAGTAGTGCCCACAGATCTTCAGACATGGTTTTGAGTGCATTGTTTCGGTCCTACGTCGCATCCAACAGGATATCGAAGGCTGAATCTCTCATATCCATGTATGGAAGTGGCTTTTTAACTGTACTAAGCTGTAATGCCTTTGTCAAGCAGTGCGCGGCATTGCGGCTTCACGACTCGGCTCTGGAATTTGTTGGGAGAATGTCAAGGACGAACGAAACTGGATTTCCCGGACCAAACGCGCAGACATATAATCTCTTGCTGCGAGGTCTGTCTGCAGGAACGGGGACAGAGGATCGTGATGTTGCGGCGGACCGAGCCCTAGTTGTTGTTGATCAGATGAAAGCTCAGGGGATTGCGCCGACAACTGTTACATACAATACTCTTATTCGGAGTCTTGTCTTTCGTCATCAGATGAAGGAGGCTTTGGAACTGTATCGCGGCATGGATTCCCCAAACCGAATAACTTTTAGTCACCTTATGCAAGGTGCCGCGAATATTCCAGACCTGGAGCTGGCAGAGGACATATTTGCTTCCTTAGTGCAAGCAGGAGAGCGGCCCAACTATGGCTTCTGCAAGTCGTATTTGGAAACTATTGCGAAACTGAAAGGCACAGATGCTGCATTTACCGAAGCAACGCGTGTGTCTGAAGAATTTGGAGATGCCTTGGTTTTCGGTGATGTCGGAAGTCACGAAGCTATTCGCATGGCCCTCATCAGCGCATGCGGAAAAGTTGGAGATTTGTCGAAGGCGTTTGAGGCGCTGGATTTACCACTCGCCTCGCATCGTAATACTGTCGGAAATCTCGCCCCTTTGTATGTCGCCACAGTGTTGATGCAAGTCTGTCTCCAATGCCATGCCCCTGGACGAGCCCTCGAAGTCTTTGACTCGGTGAGGGGTGCCGGATTAAAACCCAATTTTGAGGTTTACGAAAGCCTAATTCATGGATTATGTTCATATGTGCGATTCAGAGGCGTGACCGAGGCGTTTCATGCGGACATCGAAAACGAAAATGACAAAAGTCTGGGTGACTGGACTCCAAACAGTCATACCTTGGCACCTGCCGAGAATTCATCTTCGGATAGAGGTCGACACGAAGCAGCACAGTCATTTGAGCAGTCCGAGGATGGCCGGCAGGATCGTGTTCCATCTGGGAACGTAGAAGCCAACGAAGCGGTGCGCATTGCAGTGGAACTCCTCAGAGAGATGCACGCAAATGGAGAGGGGAGGGCCATACGGCAAGCGGCATACGTGTACAACACAATGATAGCGGCTGCAGCGGCTATTAACGATTTTGAACTTGCTTTGCAGATCTTTAACAAGATGAGTAACAGAAACAATCAAGGAGTGGTTTATTTCTCTAAGGACATCCTAGGAGGCGTCGATGAGGCCCAGCAAGATGTTGGGATGAGTAGCGAACCGCCAGGTGGAAACAGGCGACCAGATGAGGATGGCGGAGGTCGGGCACGACTAGCCGCGTTAGCATCAACCGGAATGTTTGACAGCGAATACGAATTCCCGATGGCAACCGTTGGGACGTACAACTCGATGATTGACGCGGCGTGGAAATGCGGGGAACCATGGTACTCGTTCGAGGTGTTTCAACTGATGCAGATGGATCGCATCACAGAGCCGAATGTAGCAACGCTAAGCTTGCTGGCGGATATTGCTTTATCGGAATCGCATGCAGTGGATGCGGATGCACAGAGGAAGCTCCTCAAGGAGTTGGACGCCATGGCAATTTTGTCCGGGGATGTGAGCCAGAAGCGAATACGATTGCGGAAAAAGCTGCTGGCACTTCGGTGGTCGTAGATGAGGTTTGCCCTTATGTAAAAGCTAGACCGTCCAAGCCAAAAACTTGTGCCGTGCACACGCAGGGGCCCGGCGATGATTGTTACCTGATAATCGCACTGCGAGCACCTCAAAGTGTTCTTTCCGCCACCTGCGTGGCGTAAACTTGTGTAAGTAGTGCGACCCGCACGAAACAGTCTTTATCCGGATAGCGGCAATACGGCCCGCCACTAGCGATCAAGGCGAAAACAACAGCAAGCAGGGGCACATGAAGACAGGCAAGGCTCAGACCGGATCTATGTGAACGCTAACGACGGGGGACTCGAGATGCGGCGGGCACTCAACGAGCGGGGGCTGCAGGTCTCTAGGATCATCCGTGTACGCCCACCTCGCGTACTCGCAGGCGCCGTCGAGGAGTTCCCTCTTCTCGCCAGCCGCAACGCGTGCAGCGCACACGTGCGGCAAATCGTTGACGGGTTCCCGATCGGTGTGCTCGGCAGGGATCTGCGATCGGAGCGGCGGCAGGGCGGGGCGCAGCTTGGCGGGCGTGCGCGGGGAGAGGTGCGGGATGGTGCGCCAGAAACCGCGAGGGAGGGGGGGGATGTGCGGGCCAAGGGCCGGGGATGTCAAGTGGCGGTGGAGGGCGCACAGGGTGAACGAGAAGGCGAAGGAGAGGTAGAGAGTGAGTAGGGCGCGTGCGAGGGGCGAGAGATGGGGTGGCTGGTTGCGAGGGTGGCCCGAGGGGGTCAGGGGCGGGGAAGGGGGAGGGGATGGTGGGAGACGGCGGCGGCGGAGCATTGGACGGGGAGGGTGTGGGGCAAGCGGGAGGGATGCAGTGGTGGTCAAGGACGACGACTGTGGAAAACGTCCCCCACGCCCAGTACCCTACGATTGGGTACCCTGGGTAATACCGTAGTACGGTACATCGGCACAGGAGGCAATTGTACTAATGTACGGAGGTAGGAAGGGGGGGAGAGGGGGGGTAATTTTATCAATAGGAAAGGATCGCGGCGGTTTCGTTTTATCTTGTACAGTACACGTGTTTCTGGATGTTGACGAAATCTAAAGATATCTGGGGGGCTTGGCAGCACACTACTGGTTGGCGGAGATACGATACAGAAGCAGCGCGCCAATGAGATAAGTGTATGCATCCATACAAATGAAGGAGTGCGGCTCTCCAGCCTTCCACAGCTTCCACATGCCCAAACGAACATGAGCAAAGTTTGCTCATGTTCGTTTGCTCTCAG
>NW_005178550.1:13862-29381 GCF_000350225.1 Chondrus crispus | reverse complement strand
AAGAACGGGTGCTTGTTTCTGCGTGATCTATAACGGCATATTGTACCCTTAAAATAGCTTTTCTCTTCTGTATTGTACAGGACACTTAATTGTAACGAAACGGCCGATCCCCCTGTCCACCTCGCCCGTCATCCCCTGATCTATCCCGTCCGTGATCCCAACCGGCCCATGAGCCGCATCCCCCTCCTCATCTCTGATCCAGCCCTATCCGAAAACCCCTCTCCCCCCCTCCCCTTCCCCTCCCCTTCCCCTCCACCTCCCCCACGCCGATCGCCATGCCCTCCCCCGCCCAGCGCCGCCCCCGCCCCGCCTTCACCCTCGCCACCCCGCTCGCGGCCGTCCGCCACGCCCGCCGCGCGACGTCGCGGCGCCCACCGCGCTGCGCGCTCCCCCCGAACCGCCCGCCATCGCACCTGCGCCCCTCCGAAGGCGTGTACAGCGAGGAGGACTGGCTAGTGCGCTCGCGCATACGGCGCTCTCCGCAGCAGGCGGCGCAGACGAAGGTCGTCGTGTGCGGCGGCGGCTCGTTCGGCACGGCCATGGCCAACCTGCTGGCGCGGAACGGCTACCCCGTCTCGCTCCTCGTGCGCAAGGCCTGGGTCAGCGACGAGATCAACATGGAGCACCGCAACCCCAAGTACCTGTCCGAGTACCTGCTGCCGGACAACCTCACGGCCACCACGGACCCCGCCGCCGCCTTCCGCGATGCCAAGCTCTGCGTGCACGCCGTCCCCGTCCAGGTCTCGCGCGAGTTCGTCACCGGCATCGCCCCCTTCGTCCCGCCCCACCTCCCCGTCCTGTGCACGTCCAAGGGGCTCGAGATCTCCCGCCTCGAGCTCATGTGCGACTTGCTCCCCACCATTCTGGGGACCGAGCGCAAGTACGCCTATTTGTCCGGCCCGTCCTTCGCCAAGGAGATCATCCAGGGCCTGCCCACCGCCGTCGTCGTCGCGTCGGCCGACCACACCTTTGCAAACAGCCTCTGCGACATGCTCTCGTCCCCGTCGTTTATGGTCTTCACATCGACGGACACCGTCGGCCTGGAGGTCGCTGGCGCCATCAAGAACGTCATCGCCATTGCCGCGGGCATGAGCGACGGCCTGGGCCTGGGCACCAACTCCATGGCCGCCCTCGTCACGCGGGGCTGCAGCGAGATGCGCCGCATCGCCATTGCCCAGGGCGCGTCGCCTGTCACGCTGGCGGGGCTCAGCGGCGTGGGCGACACCTTTTTGACCTGCTTTGGACCGCTGAGTAGGAACCGCACCGTGGGCGTGCGCCTGGGCAGGGGTGAGAAGCTCGAGGATATTCTGAGCACGTCCATGCAGATTGCAGAGGGCGTCGCCACGGCAAAGGCCCTCGTCAAATGGCTGGGGGGCGGCGAGGAGAACTCCCCCATGGCTATTCGCGCAAGTCTCAAGTATCCCATTTTGTACGGCGTCGCAGCCATACTGGATGGCAAGATCACCCCCAGGGAAGGCCTTCATATGCTGCTGGCAATGCCGCCCCGGCCAGAAGATTGAGAATCCGCTCGCGCCGGGTGGTCACGAGCTATGGAATAGGCTGATATCACCTTTTCAGGGGACAGACACAAAGACGCGGGGTGAGAAAACAGTTGCCGTTCCGTCTATGCCGTGCGAGTACCAACACCCTGGCTATCCCCAGCTGCTGATTTTCCTATGCGGCGGATACCGTGATCCGGGTCAACTTGACACGACAAAGGATCGCACTGAGGATGCACCTAGCCTAAAAAAACAGCTAGTATCTGCACACCGCCCGCGCGGCTCAAACATGTACTAGTATGGCAGAGCATGAGTGTCTAGCCATCGAGCTCCTTCAATGCGATTTCAACTACATGACAAAATTTTGAGACGTCTTCGAGGGTGTGAATCCGGGGGTCCAAACAAACGCGCAAAGAAGATTCTACCTGCAGCTCCTCTTTGTGGGCGACTCGGGAGCCATGCGACCCGACGTCAATGAAGGTATTGTGCTTGCGCAATTGTTCAGCTAGGGCGGCTTCGTCAGCATCGTCGACAGTAAAGGTGGCGCAAGGGATCCTCAGCGTCATGGCATTTCCGTACACCTTGAGCCGAGGGTTCGAGCTCAATTCCAAATATAGCTTCGCTCCGAGCTGTTCTCCACGTGCTATCAAGTCGCTGTCCATGTTCCGCTCATGTTCTCGCAAGGCCGTTGCCACAGCCGTTCCGACCGCCAATGGTGGTAAGCCAACCTCAAATCGCTCAGGGACTGAAGCCCAGTTAGAAACATCTCTCGCTAACTTGACCTTGAGCTTGCCCATGTAAAACTGCTCAAACGTATCCTCCCCGCCCAAAACTGGCGGCAATCGCTGAAGCCTCTCCATTCGCCCGTACAGAAACGTTGAACCCCGCGGGGCGCCTATCGCTCCGCAGTCGACAAGCAAGAAATCACATCGCAGTTGCTGGACATTCACCTTTCCCCAGGGTAGAGAATGCGTCGCATCAACGGCAACAGGAATCCCGCACCCCGTCGCAAACTCCATAAACTCATTCAACGGGTTAAATGAACCGAAGACTGGACACGCGTGCTGAAAGACAATCAGCCGCGTGTTACCCGAAACCATCCCTGCAAACTCTCCAAACGCGAATTCCCCGCCCTCCGTCATATCTGGGCGAAACACCTTGAGCTTGAACCCCCACTTCCTCGCCGCAACACGCCACGGGATTACCATATGATCGCTCTCCATCGCCGACAGCAACACCTGGTCGCCCTTTTTTAGCGTGCTTCCAAACGAGTGGGCGAGCACGCTGGCCGCCGCATACGCCGACGACGCAAACATAACCTCCCTACGGTCCCTCGCGCCCACCGACCTCGCTACTTGCGTGCGCGAATCCTCCATCAGCTCCGACGCGTGCCGGCCCAGCGTGTGCGCGCAGCTGCCGCGGTGCAACGCCCCGTTCGCGCGCGTGTACACGTCGCGGATGGCGGCGATCACGGGCGCGGCGATGTGCCGCGCACCTTGAGAGGACAGGTGCAGCGCTGGTGAGCTGGAGGTGGTGGTGGTTGCCGCGCAGGCGCGGGGTCGGGGTCGGTAGAGAAGCCTGTGTTTTCGGCATGTGCGGGGTAAGAGAATGGGGGCGTGGAAGAGGAGAGACGAGGACATGTTTCTGGCGGTGAGGACGACGCAGTGCTGCCAATTGGGTGTAGTAAGAGGAACGAGAAGCCAGTGTTCGTTCAGCGTATCCCACCCGTTGTGCTTGGTGAGTAGAATGGGATGAGGTGCAGGCGAGTTTTAGGTGAAATTTCTGAGCCTGGCGTTGTGGCTTTGTTATTGGAAGAGCACTGTTACAGAGGCGTTTTGTATGCAAAATTTCTATGCAAGTTCTTATATAATCGCAGCAGCGTGATCGGGCTCAAGTCTCTGAGGTTTATATCATCTTTCGCGTCATCACGTTGTGACAAAACTCCCATGCTTCTCAGGTAGACCATCTAGATGACATACTCCTCTTCATACAGTAGGAGATGGGAGAGAGGCAGTAGAAACGATTAAATCGGCTACCCGACAAGCGTGCCCATGAGATTTTTTTTTTTTTCCGCTGCCCTCTGCTTCCAGAGGCTGAAACGCTTCTTCCTATTTCAATAAAGCGAACCGCAGCTCACAGTTCAAGAGCGCAAGCAGTTCTTCCGCATGATGCGGTATGACCGTGTATCCACATGATCTAGTATGCCAGCAAAAACTGTTTCGATGCTAAGATTACATCAATGAGAAGAGCTATTTTACGTACGCATCTTGCAGCTACTGTATGGTTTGTGGATTCGAGACATGCGTTGCAGGAAAACGATATTTGTAGCATACGCAACGTCGATATTGTAATCTTTTTGTTGAGGGTCCTACACACTTCTTCTGCTACTGCCCCAGGCGTTGGCTTGGTGAGGAAGACTGGAGGTCTACGGCATCAGTGATCGTATTAAGGCCCCACATTTGCAAAAAAAAAGAAAACAGCCTTCCCGCCTTCCGTTCTCTGCTACTAATTACTCTTTACTCCCGAAGTGGGCAAATCTGGCGTATGCCCTGCCCACCAGTTTTCTCAGTCGATGGGAAAATAGACAACCAACGAAATATCTCTGTGCAAACTATGCCCTGGACTGTGCGTTCCATTTCTCTCGTGTTCTGCTTTTGTCGATAGTGAATCGGGCCTTACTTCGGCGACGGAGTCGTAGGCGACGAGGGAGTCACCTTCTTTTTCAAATTTCTCATCAAGGATTTATGCCTTTTGCCAAACAAGGAAGAAGGAGAAGACACAACAGAGTCTTCAAAATCATCCAAGCCCTGAATGTCCCCGTCCTGAACAGACACCACGTTAAGACTCTTTAGGTCCATATCGAAGTCTGCCTTCGACTTTGATGACAGTGCCGCGGATCTTCTTTTCTTGTCTTCACCGATGAGGCCAAGTCTCTTGGAGAACTTCCTCACTGGTGCAAGCCTCTTCTCTCTCCCTTGGGAAATTGCACTCAAGAATTTGTTCATGGTGTTTTTCTTCTGTCCTTCAAAACTACGTATACGTCCTGGAGCAGTCGTGTGCCCAGGCCGCAGAGAGCTAACTTTCTCTGTCAACTTGTTTTCCTGGCCTGTGGACTTTCGTTTCGATTGGATTACTTTTAAGAGCCTTCCTGACTGCTCTTCCTCAGTAATTGATTTTGACAAGAAAGGAGAAAACACTGCCGAATCATCGTCCGTATCGCTGGCGTACATTGCCATATCCGTATCTGGCATACAAAAATCATTGGACTGCTCACCATTGTTCTCCGATTCCCTGCCTTCACGCGAGCTTGTATGAGATGTTCTCTTCGCGTGCGACTCAGAAGCAAAAGTCTTGTAACGTTCAGGATGAATAAACGAGTCAAACCAGTTCACTGCTACGACAGCCATGTAGGCTACCTTCCAATACCTTTTAACATCAGAGCTATACTTGAACCTCACGCGTTCCCGAGAGGCTAGAGATAGCAATCCTGACCTGCTGAAACGAAAACTGTTACTGGGTTCTTGCCTTAGCAAAGCCGCAGAGACTCGTCCGTGAGCCCCAACTTTGTTTGATTCCTTTGGCTTGTGGCTTTCAAGCCAGGGATGCACCAAACATCCTAACGGACTCAATCTCTTTTTCGGTTCATTGCAAAGCAGCGCTCTAACAAAAGAACGAGACAGTTCGCTGTACATTCTCCACTCTGGCTCCGGAAAGGACAGTGTTACTCCTTCCATTAGTTGAGGAAGGATATCCATATTTTCATTGATGGGAAGAGCACCACATATTACGTTGTAGCAAAGCATCCCCAAGGCCCAGATGTCAACCTTTTCTGTGTACGCCTCTCTTCTCGCGATTTCAGGCGCAATGAATTCCGGGGTTCCTATCACAGTGGACATCACCATTTGATTAGCCCTATGCCCAGCCACGCTTGAAAGGCTTGACAGGCCAAAGTCTGCAATTTTCACGTGAAGTGGGGGCTTCCTACTCTTGCATAGCACATTCTCAGGTTTTAGATCTCTGTGGACTATGCCCATGTCATGAAGATACAGAATACCATCGATGAGCTCTCGCATGAATTGGGCAATATCTTCCTCGTCAAACCTCACACCGTCTTCTATTGCATCGTACAGCATCCCTCCTTCTAGGTATTCCATAACAATGTGAATGTGCATCGAAGTTTCGAAAACATCATACGTTTTCACAATGTTTGGGTGATTAACTTTCTTGATAATCGCAACTTCTGTTCCGAAAATTTTGGCGTAGGCTTCATCCTTTTTCATCGTTTTAATCGCCTTCGGTTCTCCGGTATGGATGCACTTTCCGAGGCGAACCTGTGCGAAACCACCCTCCCCAATCAATGGTCCGATAGTGTAATGGTTTTCAATTCGTCTCACGGACGCGTACTTCAGTGCTTTAACCCAAGTAGTGCAGTCCTCTTCTGTCTTTGCGTGTAAGATGAGGTTGTTTTGATCAAAATCTGAAGCCGCCTCTCCATCTGCAAGAGATTTGAGAACTATGGCGAAGTATGTTTTGCCCAGTCGTTCAATTTCAGATCCCTGGATGTTAATGTGCTACGAAGCTTCTACAGACTATGGGTTAAACGAAAGAAGAGATCAGCGGATACAAGTCAGTACGAGGATAGAATATGAATATCACCTTTCCGTCGAAAGAAAATAATAACTTACCTCGTAAAAATGCTTTGAAAAAATTGCACCGTCGAGGGCGTACCATCGTTTTCGGCGCAGCGCCAATGTCTTTCCTTTCTTTTTCGCCCGGCGGAGATACCCGCTTGTGCAGCCCTGATGAGAATATTTTCCGTCTGCATCATTTGAACCAGTGTTTGACATTGTTGACAATCGCTTTATGAACAGGAGAAAACTCTTCGAATTTCTCAGAAGGGAATAGAGACTTTATGTGAGCGACTGAGAAGCAGTATTGCTATGGATAAGCTGCGAATCTGCAGACCCCGAAAACGCCTGGCATCTGAAGCCCTCACACACCTCTATTACTGTGGCGTTAAGGATGACGAATTGGTGCTCTTTCTTTTAATACTCACAAGCAGTGCCAACGAAACTCAGCATGTAAGACCAAGCATTGTCAACGGAATTTCTATTATCACGGATGAAACCCGCCCAACGCGGAACGGGGGATACCATTCTCGAAAGTCGAATGGGTTGCCTAAAAAGAATTGCATGGCATTTTTTGGGTTGCTCCTTGTCACCTGGACTTCTGACCAATATGTGCTTATGACTTCTTTCACTCCAGCATAGACAACACGAAATCAACATATTTACCCCTGTGTGAAGACTCCTAGCAGTCTTTGCGTCTTGAAGAATTTGCGAGGCAACAGCTTCAAACAAAGTTATGAAAGAGCACAAGAAATAGGCTGCACCGACAGATGCACATGCTGTATCAGATATATGTATTTCGGGGCTAACGGATGTTTTTCTCTCTACTACAGTATGTAGGCGGACCGTGTCAATCGCTCATGGAAATAAATACTGCAGTCCTCAACGTATGTTACGGTATAGACAAATCAAAACTCACAATAAGGTTACTGTAATCCACACAGGACTCTGGTGAACAAACCGGAAACCAGAATCCAGAGATTATTACCAAGGACTTGATTCTTTTCCAAATCCCAAGGAGGTTAACAAGTCATGTAGATGTGGATGAGGGCCGTCATCGAACAGCCGCTGCAGTGCATCCCTAAGAAACACAATTCGTCGCCGCAGACTCACAGAAGACGACTTGAGAAGATCGAAGAAAACATCTCCCGAGTTCCTGCCCATCCCTGTACAGTCCTCGATGGTGATTGAGAGTTGCTTCTCGACGTTAATGACAATGTCAAAGCCCTCGGTCATGACCCCCAAGATACTCTTATGACGGCTCTCTAATAGACATCTGTGCGTGCAGTCGTTAAGGTATTGAACATGAGAATCTTTGAGTTCCCAGATAGTTCTAGCTGTGTCCCATGACGTTTGAAATGCGGTCCAAGTGGACCCCAACACCTGCTCCGTTTGAAAGCCACCGAAGACGCTGACGAAATGTTCTGCTTGCCAGCAAAAGTCCCATAGGGCTGATCCGACTTTTTTGTCTGATGAAAACCTCGCGTGGGGACTTCTTCGTAGGGCGCTATTTCTCCTTGATGTCATGAAAAGTGAGCGAAGACTCCGCTTTGCCCGAAGTATCCTTAACAGTAAGTTGAAAATCTTGGAGTACATAGCAAGTACTTTCTGTGAAAAAAGCAAATCCAGTGGATAGTCCACGTTGTATTGGACTTCTACGGCTGTTCCCCACAACGAAACCTTTCTTGATCCCTCGTCTTCGACAGCGTCTAGGGACAAACAGTTGGTGTGTGCTTTGGCATCTTTGCTGTAGAGGTTTAGAGCCATGCGAAGGCAACGGTTTAGATGCACTTGATCCCGCAGTGATCTAATTCCAGGTCCGGCACTCCCATAAAACGTCAAAGCAGCGTGCGTTCTTCGTTCGATATAGCTCTCATCTTCTTCTGAGAGTCGAGATGCCGCATCGATTTGCTCTACTAGAATGGTCGCAAAATCACCGGCCCCCAGGAGAATATGAGCCCGTAGATTTCCAAAGTGCTCGAAAATTCGGAGGTCTTCTACGTAAAATGAAAGCACTTTCTTCTGCACTTCATCGTCACTGAACCTGAGAGGCGATAGCAAGCGCTTCGCATATTCTGATATAGCTAGAGGGAGACTCTCAGAGTTTGTTGAGGCTGTGGAGTGCTCAACGTTCTGATTCGCTTCACCATCGGAATCTGACAGCGTTGAGAACATGCTGGGACGGTCGCTCTTGGGTTGACAGAGCGATTGAGTGGACGGAAGAACAAACATTTTCCCTTTCATCGCTCTGTCTTCTTTTTCAACTCTGCAGTGGGTATCTTCACGATCACGTAAGCCGACTGTGGGAATCGATGTGTCAGCGCGGCCCTTGCCGTTGATAGAGGAATCAGAAAACTGCACTTGCATGGAATGTACTGAAAAGGGCTCCAACCGTGCCACGTTTTCTTCTCGTACAGTTGGTTGAGACAAGGTCAGGTGTTGATTGCGGGGCGCGTGGTTTTCGTCGGACCTTGTGCATCTGTCACTTCGAATGACTTGCTTCACTAGCTTGCTCGAGCGGCCTGCTCTTAACACGAAGAGAGCCTCGTCAATTTCAAGGACCTTAGGGACGATTGCTGCTGGTCTCTGGGAACGGGAGACATGGCTCTGTCCCCCCGGATGGAAAAGTGTTTCAGATGCGGTCATTTGCGATCCAAGGTGGTATCCAAAGAACTCACTTGAGACATCACGTTGAACGGATCTCCCCATTCCCCAGTCAGTAATACTCTCTGCGTAAGGGCCCATGGCCTTGAAAAACAGTTCTTGATAGACCCTGTTCTTTGCGTATTGAAATCTAGAGTCGTAGAGCGTGTCTAGTATGGCACACGCAGAGCGATTTGTTTTCTCCACATCTTTGAGAAGGTCTGCAAGACAGACTAAACTGGCCAAGAACGACTCTCCGACTTCTAGCAAGAGCCAGGGCCGACTTTGTCTCAGTTTCCCCCCCGTATAGGCGCTCTGGAAAAGTGCGCTGAAGTATTGCTGAGAAATCTCAAACGCAAATTCAACTACGGCTTCGAGAACTCTACCGTTTGGGTTTCCAACGTAAGCCTCCGCAAAAGTCAATACATCTTGATACGCATCTCCGCAGATTGCAGCTCGGGTCGTGAGATCATATATCTCCCCTTTGCAGGGCTTCTGATGAAGAAGAAACTCCCGGACTTTGCTTCTCCTAGCCTTCGCCTGTTGTCTCTGTACGTAAGCGCTCTTGTTCTCATTTCCTAATCCCATCGCACCAAAGCCGCTCGACAAATCCATGGGGTCATTGGCCAGGAGAGAGCCAGTTAGACACTTGTTGAGGACATGTTCCAACAAGGAGTGTTCATGCTGCGCAGCACGTTCTTTGAGTCTCGAAGGTCCGATTAAGGCCTCCCCAACTAGCTCGACATTCTGGCTTTTGGGATTTGAGGCGCCTTTGTGTGTGTTTTTTGTTAAGTTCGCATCTGTATCGCAATCCACGACCGATGACTCATCCCATGCCAGGTACCGCCCGTTCGCCTTCAATCTCGACCGCAGCCATCTCTTGTGTTGTCCCAACGCAAATCTGGCAGCGTTGGCAAGACAGTCAGCATTGCTAATGTCAAGTTGAGATGTAAGGAAAATGCTTCGCGACCGTGTCCCTTCCATTTTCTCAATGTGATCGACGTGGTAAGCAGCTGGGAATCCAGATTGACGCCCCTTTCGAAACGCGAAGAAAGAATTAAGTGGCTCGTCGAGAGAGGGTTCGCAGAATGGTGAGATTATGGAAGAAGATTTGCGGGATTTCGTATTGCCGCATTGCAACAGAACGATTAACGGAGAATCATCACAACCCGACGTGAGGTTGCGCAGTCTATTCGCATCTGGTGCCCGGCCGTTGAGGTGCAGCTCTGCGACGGCATCCAAAACCTGTGGGCGTGATGAAGCTTGCTCATCGGCATGACCGGCGCGGAACAAACCCGTAAGGTCGAGAAGGATTGTGTATGCTGCGACCCATTTACCTTCGGTCAGTTGAGATAGTAGAGCCTGGGCCGAAAAATCATCGGGATTCTTGAAATCCATCGGCAAGAGCGGAAAGAAGGGCGCTCAAACGCGGCGCGATAAATTCTTGCTCAAGTGCTTGCGGTTCTTGCTCGCTGGGCGATACTTTCTTGTCCAACGAAAGGAGAAAAAACACAAGACCTCGACATTTGTGCAGGTCTGCTAAACTTGCGTACCGACTTGTGCGTAGCAGTGATTCTGCCGCCTTTACTGAACAAGGAGCACAACAACCTCAGAAGCGCAGGGCTCCCTTTGCCACAAGTCTTCTTCGTTCATGCGCTCGCGTGCTTCGCCGATTAGGAGATAGCAATGCTCCGAAGCCTGTTCAGCGTAGTGACAGCGTTAAAGTGTCTCTACAGTGTTCGCAAATGGAATTGTCCCTTTTACCTTATGTACGTATCGGAAGTAGCCTGCTAAATGGAGGCGATGCGCTTGTCAGTTGCAAAAGATATGTCCAGACTGCAATTGGCGGGAATAATTTAAATCCGGTCTATTGTAATGGCAAGCTGTCCCATTTTTTTTTACACTGCGTCGCTTTTCCTTCCTGTTCGGATTATCCAATACGGTACGGGAAACTGTAGGGGTCGGATTATCAACCCTCACTCTTCACTCGTGTGGATCGTGATCCGAAGCAGCAAGGGAGAGCGAACTGTGCGTTTCTATCCGAAACAGGAGGCGAACTGGGGAAATGGTGCCTGGCGGAAGTAGTTCGTCTTCGAAGCTGTGGTAGAAAAGCACTTGGGATATGCCGAACGAATGCCGCAGAAGTGACTGTTCGACAAAATAGGAAGTCGGCATCAAAACTACAGAAGAGCCCACTACGAATATTAGTGTACGTCAGGAAGCTCGTGAAAAATCCCCATGGGTCACCGTGCCGTATCTTCCATGAGCCCGATGACACCCAGTATAGTTGCATTGTGTGAGAGGTGTTCCATATGTGACTCGAACTGGTCTATAGTCGTTAGCACCACATCTCCATGCGGCGTCATCTATTCTTGCGTTTCCTCTGCTCCTGTTTTCACCTTAAACCCAATGACTTCATTGAGTTCCCCTCTGGCGCTACCCATCCCCAAACTACTGAGTATAAGAGCTGGGACGAGGTAGAGCAGCGCCGGCTGCGCCACATGCGTCGTGAGATTTGCAACAAAGCAGCTCAACAACCCCGCCCCATACGCCGCGACAGCCGCAACGAAATACGGGCTATCCCCTTCGCTCGCTCCCTTTTTGACCTGCACTAGCGCGGAATCCATAGCTTGCGCCAGGCTCACGAAGATTCCAGGAATGCAAACATCTCCAAGCCCCAAGATGGCGTACGGGTACTTGACTGTCGAGCTCGCAACATCTGCAACGTCCCGCGGAAACAGCAGCTTGCCCGGCGAATCAATCTGGGTGGCGACGGAAACCATCACCTCCGACCCGAACACCCAAAAGATGTCGTAAAAGAAGAGCCCGCAGAGCAGGCCGGCTGCCACAACAAACGAGTCTGGTCGAACGAGGCTGACTACCCTCGCACAAATGCCAAGCGCAATCATGTTCGAGAACACAAACGTGGGCTCGACGTGCGACAAGTACGCGACGGTAGTGGCGATGGCCGCAACGGATGCCAACGCGGGGCCCAAAGATAGGCGGGCGGGCTCAATGTTGTCACCTTCCGCAGTCGGCAGTGGACTGTTCTGTTGCCACAGGACGAGGTCCTGCAGGCCGGCCAAGGACAAGGCAGAATGAAACACGGGGTCCAAGGCTTCCTTCAGACAGAGTGTGCCCGCAAAAGTGGTGAGGCCATTGAATATGGCGCCGATGTTGACGGTGGTGTACTTCAAAAGCAGGTAACTTCCAAACAAAAAGGTGGAGGCTGCAAAAGGGGCGGCGATAGCCTGTGTCTTTGAAATGGGCTGGGACTGAAAGGGCTCCAACGGGGCGCGGCGGCAGCCGATGATCAAGGCGGCGACGGCGGTGGTGGTGAAGTAGGTCAAGTCTCCGGCGACGCCCGAGTGGGGGAAGATGAACGGGAGGGCCTGGGCGGCGACAAGGGCAACGTAGAAGGGTAAGGTGCCGTTGATTCCGCGTGGATCGTTAGCGGGTGAGGGGGGCGGGGCGCCTGGCGGACGGTCGGGTCCTGACGAGGGCGACAGGCCGGTGGCATGGGGGGTGTCGCGGCGACGGATGGTTGGGTGGCGAGGGCGGCGCGCGACGTGACGAAGACGGTGGGGGAGTCTCGCGGAGGTGAAAGAGGTTGGGGCGGGGCTGGGGAGAATGGAAGTGGAGGTGAGCGGATGGGACGCAAGCCATGCCACTGGACGTGGGCGTGCTGCATACATGGTGGGGCTTCGGACGGTGGAAGTTTGGGTGCGAGTGGGAGGCTGAGGTGGTGGTGTGGGAATGGGATAGCGGGCGGGAACAGGGGTGGGAACAGGGGTGATGCAGGTGATTTTGTTGATGGCGTTGACTGTGTGAGACGAGGTGCCGACGGCCGGGTCCCGTGGAGAGCAGGATGGTCGATGGCGGGGCCGATCTCGAAAGAGGCTATGGATAGCGGACATGAGCGCGGAGTTGCGCTGCGTGTCAAGATCTCCATTCCGCCTCCGTGCTGTATTGAATCCAATCAATGTATGGCAAGTGGGCAAATGAAAACGCAGAGAATTTGTAGACTTGATATCTTGGGAATTGTATCTTGGGCATCAGTGTGTCACCCGGTGTTTGGTCGCGGCTAGCAGAGATGTTCTTACGGAGCAATTGCTACATTCAAGGCAACGGAGAAAGCAATAAGTATGGTATTTGGCGCGGCAATGATGCGAAAACTTGATGCGAAAACTTGATGCGAAAACTTGATGCGAAAACTTGATGCGAAAAGCTACCCCAGTTGCGGTCCCGGTTTCCATCTGGGCGGAATACAATACTCTGGCAAGATGAATATTTCTTCATGTCCTGGGGTATGTGCTCTCAAGAGCTGGTCATTCTAGCACCCTACTTATTTACTGTATCAAAGGCTATTACAGAGGCGGATACGAACGCATACTACAGATTTCAATCGTTCAAATTGGGGGAAAACAAAGGGCATCCCTTGCCGGGATACTCGAACAACTGAGTGAAACAATTTTGCTCCCTTGCACAGGAGACTGGATTCAGCGCAATACCGTACCCCCAAGGGTACTACAAAAACTGGATCAAAGAAAGATGTAAGGTGCAGTATTCAGTATGATAAGGTACACCTATTAGGTTAAACCAATTTATTGAGAATTGTAACAACCAGGGAGAACCCGAAAAAAAAGAAAAAACTGGAAATGTGCTCATGTCGTATCATACTGTACAAGGCTCTAAGTTGCCCCGTGGAATTGCTGGCCACCTGTGCACCACAACCACCAATTCGGGAGATAACGGATGACACGGTACCTTCGACACTACCCTTGGTACCCGTACCTCTTGTATTCCATATAGTGCCAGCGTCAAAATCTAGAAGCTCTCCCAACGAGGGAAGATTACCTCTCCTTTTTTGTTCAACACTCCACGCTTCACAAAGGCCTTGTTCTTCATCGAGCGGCACCGAGCGCGGGTTGAGGATAACAACTCACAAATCTCATGGTGGCCGACGTCGCCTTCCTTCCTCCGGCCGCGCTACCGGGGCACCAGCGGAACCGAGCCTCCATCGCCCCGCGGGGAACGGCGAAACGAAAAGCCACTGTATTCGCACGCACCGCCATCCAGTCTCCCGGATGCCTCGTCAACCGCGACGACTTCCCCATCCTCGCGCAGCAGGTCAACGACCGCCCGCTGGTCTACCTGGACTCTGCGGCCACCTCTCAAAAGCCGCTCGTCGTCATTGACGCGCTCACGGGCTACTACGACAGCCTCAACTCCAACGTCCACCGCGGCGCGCACACACTCGCCGCGCGCGCCACGGACGCGTACGAGCGCACGCGCGACCTGGTGGCGGACCTGATCCGCGCCCCGTCGCGCGACGAGGTCGTCTTCACGCGCAACGCCACCGAGAGCATCAACCTGGTCGCCGCGGCGTGGGGCGCCGCCAACCTCCGCCGCGGCGACCGCATCGTCGTGTCCGTCATGGAGCACCACGCAAACCTCGTCCCGTGGCAGATGGTTGCCGCCCAGGTCGGCGCGGAGGTCGTCCCCGTCCCGCTCACGTCCGACGAGCAGTACGATCTCGCCGCGCTCGACCGCATCCTGGCCGAGGGCAACGTCAAGCTGGTCGCGTGCTCGCACGTGTCCAACGTGCTCGCGTGCATCAACCCGGTCGCCGAGATCGCGCGCGCGGCCCACGCGGCCGGCGCCATCGTCCTCGTGGACGCGTGCCAGTCCGTGCCGCACATGCCCGTGGACGTGGGCGCCATCGGGTGCGACTTCTTCGTCGCGTCGGCGCACAAGATGTGCGGCCCGACCGGCGTCGGCTTCCTGTGGGGGAGGAGGGCCCTGCTGGAGCAGATGCCCCCGTACATGGGCGGCGGCGAGATGATCGCCGACGTCTTTCTGGACCACTCGACGTACGCCGAGCTGCCGCACAAGTTCGAGGCCGGCACGCCCGCGATCGGCGAGATCGTCGCCTTCGGCGCCGCCATCGAGTACCTACAGGGGCTCGGCATGGAGCGCGTGCACGCATACGAGACGGAGCTTGCCGAGTACCTGTACGAGCGGCTGACAGCGTTGAAGGAGGTGCGCGTGTACGGGCCGCGCGGCCCGCGCGCAGCCCTGTGCGCGTTCAACGTCGACGGCGTGCACAGCAGCGACTTGGCGACTATGCTCGACTTGGAGGGCGTCGCCGTGCGCTCCGGGCACCACTGCGCGCAGCCGCTGCATCGCGAACTGGGCGTCGCGTCGTCGGCGAGGGCGAGCTTGTACGTTTATAACACGAGGGAGGAGGTGGACGTATTTATCGAGGCGCTCAAGGAGGCGGTGGCGCTGCTGGGCGGGACACTGACGGCGGCGACATGAAGGCGCGCCTACACGTAAACGGGGAGAGTGGGGGAGAACGGGCGCGACGCACGGTGGCCGAGCTGGAGCTTGCCGAGCTGGAGCTTGCTCGCGTTGAAGATTGAGGTAGCTCGAGGACGCGTACCACTGGGAGGAGATACAGTACATGCTCATGTCATGTCATGTCAATCGTGAAACTCAGCGTGTGTACACGTGTATATACGCCAATCAACTTGATCCAAAATCTCGCACTCTCCCGTACACCCAACCACCGCCACACACCTGTAGCTTTCGAGCCGTGTACACGTGTCGTCTCTACCACTCATTCATCGCCTCGTTCAAACAAATCCCTCCCCTCGCAGGGTGAACTAAGAAACCCATGTCGGCACCACGCCACTTCGTCTCCCTCCTCCTCTCCCCAAGCCGACCCCCCCCCCCCCCAAAACAAA
>NW_005178550.1:0-13374 GCF_000350225.1 Chondrus crispus | reverse complement strand
ACTTGAGGACCGGCAGGCTGCTGCGCGAGCTCAGCTTTGCCCACAACTCCGTCGACGGCCCGATACTGCCCAGCTTGTCGGAGCACGTCATCGTCCTGTCGAGGACTTCGGTCGGCGTCCGCGTCTTGGATACCGTCACGGGGAAGGAGCTTGCGAACGCCTCGCTGGTGCACACCAATCCGTCCTTCCTCGAGCACGGCCGCTGTCTGGCGACCGCCGACGCCAATGAGGATGCCTACGTCGCGTACATGACCACGGCTCGCGACCGCGTGTTCGTGAAGAGCTTGTCCACGGGCGAGGTCCTCTGGTCCAAGGACATATCCACCCCGGTCGTTGAGGCCCATGGCTTGGGCGGCGTGCGCATTGCAAAGTCCCAGAGGGAGGCCGAGGCCATTGGAAGGGGGGAGGATGCGGAGAACGCCTTGCTGGCTTTGGCCGATGGCAGTGACGATGACGACCCACCGCGCCAGCGGAGGGACGTCATTGTCGCCAGAGAGGGCGGCTATATGTACGCTATGCTGGCCGCGCCCGACGCTGATGCCGACGGCACAATGCCCATGTTCAGTGAGGCCGAGGAGATCGCGTCGGGAGGAAACTCGCGGAAGAGAGTCCAAAGGTACCGCATTTCGAATGACCGCGACTTGTCGTCGCTGTCGAGCACGGACCGTCTTCTAGGGCTAGGCCGCTTGCCGAGGCCGAGGCGCTCGGAAAGGGGCACGCGCCCGAAGGATGTCACGCTTGTTGTTACGTCTCGCGACGCGGGCCTTGCTTTCCTTGCCCTGCTTGTCGTTGGGATCGTCGGGTACAAGCTCGGGAGCAGGCCGCGCAGGCGCGACGCGCGGCGGAAGAAAGTGCGCAGAAGGAAGGATAGAGGCGTGTCTGATGAGCAAGCGGCTACGGGAGCATTGGGAAGTCAGCCTACAGGAAAGGACCGCGACGGTTCCGACACGGACCTGGATGAAGATATGGACGACGAGGACACGAGAGGTCTTCAGATTGGTCGCACAGATGACGGAGGAATTGCTAATCGACAGGATCTCATGCGAGAGTTTGAGCAGCCCATAGAGTCCTCGACGGGTAGCTCTGGTAGTGTGAACGGTGGTGGTTTCAACTCGAATCGAACGCAATCGGGCTGGATGTCGTTGGGATGCTTAAAAATCTCCGCAAAGGTTCTTGGCGTTGGATCGCACGGAACGGTTGTGTATGAGGGGGAAATGATGCCAGGAGGACGGAAAGTTGCCGTCAAGCGTCTGTTGCGGCAGTTCTTCGAATCAGCCCGCAAGGAGATTTCTTTGCTGGTTGAACTGGACGAAAAGTCGCCGCATGTCGTTCGTTATTTCGCAATGGAGGAAGACTCAGAGTTTATCTACTTGGCTCTTGAACTCTGTGCAGCATCTCTTGCTGAACGTGTGACACAACGGGGACCGCCTGTGCCTGCACCTCTTTATATTGGAGGGCCCCCTCCCGCGTATACCAGTCGCGCACTCAGACAACTCTTGCAGGGACTAGCGGATCTCCATCGCTTAGGTGTGGTTCACAGAGATGTCAAACCTCAAAACGTGCTCATTACAAGATCTGACGGGATAGGTGGAGATGTCAAGCTGGCCGATGTTGGCCTTGCCTTGAGGCTTGCCGCAAATCGTTCCAGTTATACTGCTGTTACTAATGCTGGCGGTGGTGTTGGGACGACAGGGTGGAGAGCGCCGGAGGTCCTCAGTGGCGGTCGTCAGACAAAGGCAGTAGATGTTTTTGCTGCTGGATGCATTGTTTCTTTCGTTCTTACGGGAGGAAACCATCCATTCGGGAATGCCATTTTTGGACGCGACGGCAATATCGCAGCTGGGAAGCCCTCTTTGGAAGCTCTTGAGGCCCTGCAGTTACCAGAAGCCACTGACATTGTTTCCAAGATGATTGATCCGGTAGCCGGGAACCGACCGTGTGCCGAAGACGCATTGCAACACCCGTTCTTTTGGACAGATGCAACAAAGCTATCATTCCTTGTAGATATCTCTGACAGACTATACGACACACGGCACGACCCAGCAAGGTACACAGAAAACTTCGACAGATATCCTCTGGCAAGGGAACACTGCAGTGATTGGCAGGTTAGAATGGATATGGAACTTCTCATGGGTCTCGGACGCGGCTACGAAAATACTGTGTCTGGTTTGTTACGCGTTATTCGCAACAAGCGCAACCACTATTCAGAACTTTCAGCGTCACTTCGTAAGCTTTTGGGGAAACTTCCAGAAGACAAGTACAGAACCGAGGCAATACTCCCACAGAATTCAAGCGCATCCGGTGACTCTACCGACTCCAATGATCCTGATGTTAACTTTTTAACTTACTTCACCATCAAAGTACCCCAACTCGTCATATGTACATACAAATACGCAGTTGAGAACCCCGTTTTGATCGACCAGCCCCATTTCCTAAGATATGGTCTCAAGGCCAAGATCTCAAGACAACCGCTGCCATTACATCCATTTGTTCGCAAAATACGGGAGAGTCGTGCCGCTGCAAGAATGCAAGCAGGAAGCAACAAGGGCGGGTCCAACTTGCACTACAATCAAACCGGAGACGGAAAGAAGTTGTTCGGGTATGACGACAACGAGTGGCCTGAACAAGATAATGATCTGGGGGACAGTGATGCTATCTTTCCAACGGAGCCGAATCGCATGTCATACAACCGACATGAGTTGGTTAATTTGCAGGCCTCGTGCATGAACCTGCACTCAGATATTCGGGAGCTATTGCAAGCCCGGGAGTTGTACCAACCGTCAGCTTACCAACGAAATCGGAAGCGTTTAGCGACCAATGTGTACGAAGATAGTGATTTTGATCCACCGCCTGGCAGGCCACAACCAGCAGTTAACGCGGATACGCCACCTGGCTTCACTCGTGTCATGCCACGAGGACGTAACCTGTATGGTTCCTCTCTATACGGCTCAAGGGCGTCTCCATTTGCTTCAAGCCCACCAGCCTCTCACCATTCTGGATTTGGCCCGTCCCACCCGCTCGGGTTTTCTGGAAACACCCCACCGGGCTTCTCTGGTACTGCCCCACCACCGCAAGCTGGCAACGGCCCACCGGGCTTCTCCAACAATGCTCCACCACCAACTTTCGGAAACCAAAATCCTAGCACAGTTGCGAACACAAACTCGCAGTATTCTAGGCGAAGCAACACTGCAAATATAATGCCAACTAGATCTCAATTTTCTGGAGAAGAACGCATTGTTGACTTTGGCGCTCTACGAAGGAGGAAGCAATAGCCTATTCACACATTTGTAACATTGGCAACCACTGTAAATCGAAACATTTCGCACAGTTCCCATCTTCTTTGGGATTGTGTTCCTATCGGGACTTAAGAGTCGCGTAATCGTACCCAATAATAATCAAAAACTAGATAAGCAAGTGTTGACAATAAGCTCATCTCAACATTTCAGCAGGATCATTCTTCACACTGATCCCGCTGTGTGACCGGAGCAAAAGCAAGGTCAGTTAGAGAAGAAGGTTTCTAGTATGCGCTCTCTCTCCTAGTCTAAGTACCGTTTCAAACAAACTGATTCCGACGAAACGCTGCCGTCTTCAGTGGCTGGTCATCGCAGCTAAGACTGTCGTCGCAGAGAGTCACGATACTTCAAAATAACAGCTGGCTTTGCGTCAGGTGGGCTCGGGGGATACAAATAGTCTACTACGATACGCTCAAGAGCATCTGGTTGTAAATCTTTTGAAACTGAGCTCACTCTGTAACGCACTATTCGCCGTCGGGCGTAGATGCTTGGGGGTTTCCCGAACCCCACAACTGCCCCATCACTATCAACGTCGACAACCCTTGCATACTCGCTTGCTGTGAATGTTCCGAACCCTTGCGGTCGGTCTTCAAAGGCGCGTTTAGTGACCTTCACCTCTTTTGTGAAGTTTGCACCCAGCTCTGAAGAATGCGCCACGCTCAAGACATTTGGGTTGTCTCTATCTCACGTCGCCAATATGAACTGTCTCGGGAAATCAATTGCTGCTTCTGCCTTCGCATTCGCTAAACGGTCTTCGATGACGTGGCCGCGATGGCGCGTAAATTTGAAAGTGAAGGATTGAGCAACTCCGATACGAGCCCTGGTATTCATGATTGCCTGCTTCCCTAGCGCCGAGTGTGAAGAGTCATTTTCCTTCCCCTCTGCCTCCAGGGAGCACAGGTTCCTGGTGATGCTCCATTGCCCTTCGTAATAATCGGGATAGTATATATCGGGCATGCCTGATCCAGGAATTTTCGATACAAGCTCCGACAGCTCCGAGTGCATGGAGCCAGACAGTGACGCTGCGAGCGCAACGAAAGGTGCGCGTAAGATGAATTCTCGGCGAGGAAAGGATGGTGCGGTGGACATTTGAGGTACCCTGCCAAAGTCGGATTGTCTCGGATTGCAAACACCTCGGGGGCGTCGTTTTAGCCATCCGCAGTTCAATAGTGCTCCAGCTACGAAGGCCGGGGATAAATTCATGGTCTTACCGGCGAAATGACCCAAAAGTGCCTCTGCCGCTGGAAGTGTTCTCTCAAAGCCAGGCTTCGCTCAACCCCTCCGTAGTTTCGCCGCACTATCGATCCCTAACGAGAAACTGCGGACTGTCGGAAACGGCTCTCGAAAGCAATGCATCTGTTCAATGCATACAGTATTTCCTGTTCAATGGTGAGGTACTCTTGGCCTCGACACGGAGATCAGACAGTGTGCACTTCATGCAATTTTTCGAAACAGCGAATTAAACTAATTCTCTGCCTCTCCATAGCCAGTAATTCACCAGGAGCACATTCTGTTCTGCGATGAACGTAGGTCCCTGCTTTATGCGCACGTGACAGCCCAGATGAAACAACAGAGTGCGTTGCATGCTTGAAGAAGTCTGTTTTCCTCCAAGAAAATGCCTCTTTCACGCGCAGAAGCCCGGAAATACGTCCGTGCTGAAAGGCAAGGCGCACCTCGCAATGCAACCAGAGAGCTTTCATTCGTTGAAAGGGCTTGCTTTTGCGAACAGTAAATGCTACATATTAGAAGTCGAGTGCATTATTACTTGGTCAATCTCGGACTGTTTAGTACAGAACTAAACTAATTCATTTTCCTGTGCGCCATACGCATTTCCATGAACGTATTGCATGTACAAACTCTCGTACAAATGCGCAGAGCACACAGGGAGATTTTGATATCATGGTGCAGTGGTACGCTGATAGTTCTGATGCGGCACGCAGGATGAAACGAGATGGGAAAAACAGGGAAAGATAAGGTTTGCCGGAGCCCGCAATGAGCTTGGGAGCGCAGGCGAGTCGATGGGCACGGTTCTGCCCTCCGCCCTCTGACAAGGAAGGAACTGCTTATGTCGGCCCCCAGCGGCGTGAACGGCCGCCTGAATGCTTCTGGCGCACGACTCTGGTCGGCCCCGGCTAGTAATTGAACCGCCTGAATCATCCTACTGTCCTGTCTCCTGGGACGGTTTTAGAAAATATGCTAAGGATCTAGATTTAGCTAACCACCTGCACCAGCCTTGCAGGCGGAACAAACAACCCAACCATATCCCCGCAGGATGTATTCGAATTACGTTTCTTTCGTCGGGGGCTCTGCTGCCAAGAAGTTCAATTAGGAGGCAGCGTTTGGAGGATACAAGATCTCAAGAAAGATCAATGCCATTGTATCAGATGCAGTGACAAAAGCGCGAAGAAAGTGCTGTACGTCGCCACAGAGGAGTACACTGCACTGGATGCGATAGATGTTGCTTTCTCCACTTCTGTCGATGACCCTCTATAGAGTGTCTATCCGACTGGGGCTCGTCCTCATATAATGACTGCTCTTTTTTTGCAAAATGTATAAATTAAATTGAACATTCAAAAAGATACCTTGAACACTATTTCCTTAACGCCTTTGTTTTCGGCAACAGCATCTCGCAGAACGCCGGGATAGCAGAGCTTTGAATACGCAGAAAAGTTAAGAAGGTATTGCAGATTGAGTACTTAGTTCCCTTTTTAAACCGGCGTTTTTGGTTTCGAAGTTATTTTGCATGCGGTTTTAAGGTGGTTTAAAAAAGCATCTTTTCCAGACATATCGAAAAACGACCAGGAAGGACATGCAATTCTCACAACGTTCTTCCCGGTCCGAAGGCAGAAGTCAGGTGCGGTGGCAGGGGTACCTTTTTCTTTCTTCTCGAGAAAGCGCAAGTGAAGAGAAAAAATATGTCGAAAAGTGTCCTCACATGAGAACAATGGTCTGATAGACCATAGAGGGACGAACTCCGCCTTAGCAGGCGAAGGAGGCACGATTGGGCCAGATCGGTTGGGGGCTCAGATCAAGATCGGGCGGACTCCAGAGGAGTGCTCAAATAGCAATCGAGTCTGATGCCATCACCTACCTAATGACAGCCAGATAGCCCTACTCGTGGAACTAATGTCGCAGTTGTACGATCAGGAGTATCAGGAGGCACATCTCGCTGACGTGATCCCTAACTATGCCGATGGGCACTTAGGGATGGTTGTAGAGTGCCTTCTGGAGCTCGGGCCATTGTCCAACGAGTGGTGGCCCCATGAGCTCATGGCGATAGAAGGGTGGGCGCAGGATACCATCGAGTCGGCTCCGGAAAGCAATGTCGTTGCCTGTAACCGCCCCTCGCGTAAGCAGATCCAGCTGTTAGTGACTCTCCTGGGAGGCCGCTGCAATACAATCAAGCTTGCGTTCGACTTAGAGATCCCGCGATTGTCGGACAAGGTGTGCGGCACTGCTAATGCTAACGCCATTTCCGGAGATCCAATCGCACTGGAGGACGAGGATACAGACTTATGTCGGACGACTCTCGACTGCTACGTCGATACGAACCGGCTACACAGCCAGTTTGTGGCAGCGATAGCGATGTTTCACCAGTGCACGCTTACCCCTGTGCCCGACACTGCCGAGGGGACGTGGGGCGTGGCTGAAGCGTAAGCGTGAGCTCGTCTTACCGAAGTTCAGTTCCTTCTGGGGCCAGTACAGGACGAATCTCGAGGGTGATGCGTTCGGGATCTGCAGTCCACGGAGGGATGTACAACGCGGAGAGTCTCTGGGCCCGCTACTTTGTGGAAGCGGACTACTTCTCGGACGACAGTGACATGGAGTACATCGGCCAGCATCGTACTGCAGATGCTTCAGCCGCAGAGTACTACAGTCGCGCGCCCATGATCACCGGGCACAAGGCGTACTGCCCCATGCTGGCGGGCTGCGGGCTCAGTATTTGGAGTGGTCTGCGAACGACGCGCTCTTGCTCCCAGTCGTTGTCACAGACTAATATCTACGGGAGCACAACGTGAAAGTCACTGAGGACGGAGCCTACTTGCGAGTAAACCACGTCCCGCCGCCAGCGTCACATATTTAGGTCCTTGGGCGTTTTCCCGCGCATGGCGGTTTCAAGGCGATGTCGGACACTACCACAGTAACCTGACACGCTTCGGTGACGGCTGGATGTTGCCCAACCTCATGGAGGCTTGGGGTATCGGAATGGACATGCGCTGTATACAGTAAGACGTAGGGATGTCGTACAGAGGGTGCAGGCGTGTGCGGAAGTGGGCCAGCAACTCGTCCCAAATCGCAGCGAGGCCGTTCAACATCAAAGGCCCGGATGTGTTGCCAGTCGAGGTCCTCTCCATAGAAGAGAGGGCACACCGCTGGGCGTTCATGCCGAGCCTCAACAAAGCCACCTCACGGTGGACAATTGATGTTAATGTTGAACCACGGTTTTCGATCTGAGGTACGGGCATGGGACGTGTGCGGCATACGGGGGTGTATGTCCCCTCTCGCGGTTCCCGCGCCGACGTGGTCCATCCCGCACCTGGCGATATCATCTATCTTCCCGTTTCTTACGAAACCCAGGCGCGCTGGGGGCCAAACTTTTAAACCATCAGTGCAACCATCCGTAGCAGTTCCCCCGACTGGAGCGGCGGCTCCGCCCGTGATGGCCGACCCTCCGGACGACACCTAGGGCGCAGACGAAGACTAAGGTGTATGGCTGCACCGCTGGCCCTGCTGCGTGCTTCTCCTGCGTTCGGAGGGTACGACTTCGCGGGCCTCAGGATGTTGAACTCACGCTAGTCCAGATCCGAGAAAGCGGAACGCAATTGAACGGCATTGTTGGGTATGCTAATGCCCACGGCGAAGTTGCATCTTGTGTTAAGCTGAATTGGCAGGACAAACTCTTTACGATGCTGTGCTTGACACTCTGACTGCCGCGATGCCGGTCTGTACTCAGCTGTGCGGGATCATGTTGTTGGCCGATGATAACTTCGCAGTCTACGGGACGGATCAATCTCGGCTGGACTATGCAAGGATGGTTTCGTTTGGTAATGAACGGGGTGGCGGCGTGCAAATAACTACTAGACACTTGCGAGCTGTGGTCGAGTGCTCTACCCATGACGCAGACGCGGGCAAGGGCCGGACTGCGTTCACCTTTCCGGAGACAAAAGGTGACAGGTCGTCATCACACGCACGTGACACCTTTCGAGGCTGTCGTTGCCGTACGGAGCGCAGAGCGCTTGAAGCTATTAGCCACTGTGCTGTCGGCACTGCACGCTGTCAACGCGAACGAGGCCATGTCGTCAGGGCTTCTAGTCTAGGCGGCAAACGCTGTCCCATGGGCCGTAGCAGCAATGCTCAAACACAGCTCAACGTGGAAAGTCAAATCGGATGAGGCGTGGGCGAAGGTGGCCAAGAGTGTTTCCCGGAGTATGAAGTCGCATCAGCACTACGCAGAGGAAGACCTCTCTGACCTTTTCGAGTTCCAGGTGACACTATCCGAGTCCCAGCTGCAGCGGTCCTCGAGGATAGGAGTTGGCTTCCGAGAGCATTCTCCTTGAGGAGCAGGAGTACCGCTTGAGAACATCACCAATAGTCGGGCAGCAATCAACGAATGTCATTAAGAAAAGAACGTGTTTCAAGGCAACTTTATAATAATTCGTTCATAGCCATAGTCGCCTCATAGTCGCCTCATGGCCGCCCCCCTTCAGCTCCGCAGACTGTTCAGAATGGGGAAAGCATGAAGGCTTTCTTGTCGAGGGTCATTGACACGTGGTAATGTCAGTTCACGAAGACTGTCTTGTTTCGGTCAGCACCGTCAACTGCCTGATTTATGCACAATCACATGTGTGGAAGAGTAAAGACGTGCAAATAGTTTGGTTATTGTCCGGTTTGCATTATCCCCTTTATAACTTGCTCCTGTTGCGCAAGCTTGTACAGTATGCCCCGTTTCGCATGCGCTTTAAAACCCGACTCCTCAACCCCATCCAATTAACATCGGTCTGCTGCTTGCTTTACATTCGACCTCTTATGGATAGATAATTGCACAAGTACATCTGGTCAGAGCTGTAATGCCAGATTGAATATTTCAGTAAAGCGCAGTACGCTATGAGTTACTTGCTTCTGGAGAGCTGGAATGTACCTGTACTTGAATAAAGCGAAGGCCATAAAACTGTAAGGGAGAGAATCCTGGATTCTTTTCTTATGCAAAACAACTCTTGTCATGTGACAGACATTGCATGAGGGCTTTCACACTTCTGTGACTGCTGTGATATTACGACAACAAGCGAATATCTACTTTTTCTGTTTCTTTGACTGCTTCTACCCGGCAGAGAGAAATTTTGGTCACTCCTAATAACTTTCAGTCTATTCTGTACAGCTATGCAAGATACCATGGCACGCTTGGGTCGGCATCTAGAGCAAGAGGCGAATTTTCGTTTATTCTTTAATTTGGCGCATGCAGATTGAGGTTCTTTTGAAGATGCTTATGTATGAAGCCTCCTAGTGGCTCTTTGGAATGCAGCAAAGCTTGCTCGAAGAGAAGAGCCAGTGTAGTGCTCATACGGTATGTTGATCTTCTACCTCACAGTCGGACACATCAATCATTCTATCCTCAAGAGAACTTAACACAATTTAATTGACTTTTACTGCAGCGCAAATGTTCTGCGTAGTTTGCGGTTGGGAAGATGGAAAATAAAGATCCCTGAACAAAACGCTACTTAAAATTTAGTACAAAAGAGAGGCTGATTGCGTCCGTTCGCACAAAACGCGAGATGTGAAGCTTTCAACATCTGAGAAATCCATCGAGTGAAGACCCTCTACATGCCACTCAAAGCGTCAGCAAATTCGGCTTGCTCTGAGGCGGAATTTCTATTTATATATAATAATTATCTCTATAATAATACAGTGAACCCTCGATATCTGAATATGGATGGTTGCTTCCTTCCGCATTCAATTAAAGTGCATATTCAGTTTCCAAGGATGTTTCATATACAGCCCAAATATGTAACAATCCCATAAGTTTTAACCAAAATATTGAGTAATGCGGGTCTGCTTGGCTTGGTTTTCGCGTTCGAGGTGTGTCCATTTTCGATTGCCCAGGAAAACTGGAAATTGAACCACATTTATAATGAATAAAGTTATCATAGCTCAGTTTTGTCTCATAGAATGCTCTTGTATGAGGCCTGTTATGATTAAGATGTGCTTGTGGTATTCAGTTAGGCCGTATTCATGAATACCTCATATGTGACCTGCAATCAACGCTCCGGAGCTCGTTCCGAGCAATGGCATGCACATATCGCGGATATTCACATAACAAGGATTCAGATAGCGAGGGTTCACTGTATATATTAGGTGGTGTTGTTCCCCAATATAAACTAAAAGTAAACGTGAACCCTTTTCGCGAAGAAATGAGAAGCTTTCCAAACATGAAAGTAACAAAGCTGAAGCAACGGCTCCTGCTTGCGTGCTCATCATCTGGCCTTTTGAAGAGACGGCTATCGCTGTCAGTACCCTTTGTACTCTTTTGAAGAGTTGGCGGCGCCCTGGACAGTTTCTTCGCCGTTTATGGTGAACAGTAGATCCGGATCTAATTTGGCTTCATATGACGGGTTTTGACCAATGGAGAAAGCTCCCGTTCGGAGCTGTTTATCAATTTCCTGAGAAATAATTTTGCCCATTACAGGGCGTCGCCGCCCCACCAAGGCCTCCCGAGTATCGGAACGTTGATACACACCGCCGCCCCCACCTCGCCGGTTTCTTTTGATCCTCGCATTATCCCTTGCGACGGTATCCCCGCTTCTCTTCTTCCATCGTTCCTGCTGGTCTCCCCTGAGATGGCGGACACCCCAGAACAAGCGCCCGAGCGCGGGATCGACCAGTCTGATGTCCTCGAAAAGTACAAGGCCGCCGGCGCCATAGCGGATCAGGCCATGGATGTTTTGGGAAAGGCCGCCTATGCTGGGATGGCCGTACGCACAATGTGTCAATTGGGAGACGCGGTGATTACCAAGACAGCGGCTGGCGTGTACTCCAAGGCGCGGACTGACACCGGAGAAAAGCTTGAGAAGGGAGTGTCGTTCCCGACGTGTGTCTGTATCAACAATTGTGCGTCTCATTTTTGTCCGATTGAGACTGACCCGGAAGCCGATACGGTTCTCTCGGGGGGCGACATCATCACGGTTCAGCTCGGGGCTCACATTGATGGATATTCCGCAATGGCGAGCCAGACGCTGGTCGTGAAGGAATCCAAGGAGGCACAAGAGCCTCCCGTGGCAACAGGTCGAAAGGCCGACGTTATCACGGCTGCGTACACTGCTGCTGAGGCGGTGCTGAGACTGATGCGGCCGGGGAAGAGTAACGAGGAAGTAAGTGAGATGATTGGGAGAATTGCGAAGATGTACGGGGTGGAACCGCTGGAGGGGACGCTCAGCCACCAGATGAAGCGGTACGTGATCGATGGATCTAAGGTGATCATGAACAAACAGACGCTCGAAGCTCGCGCGGACAAGTGGGAATTTGAAGCGTATGAGGTGTATAACTTGGACATTGTGATGTCGACGGGCGAGGGCAAAGCGATCGAAAGAAACACGCGCGAAACTGTTTATAAACGACAGGTGGATGTGGATTACAAGTTGAAGCTGAAGACGTCGCGGCAAGTATTCTCGGAAATCAATAAGGCTTACCCCGCGTTGCCGTTCACATTGAGGGCGCTTAGCGACCCGAAGCGTAGCCGGATGGCGATGACGGAAATGGTGAAGCATATGTTGGTAGTTCCGTACCCTGTTTTATACGAAAAGGATGATGCAATCGTGGCGAGATGTTCAGTGACTGTGCTGGTAACGCCCAACCAAACGAGTGTGGTGAATAAGAAGAGTATGCCAGCTGTGGATTGCAAGATCAGTATTGAAGATGAGGAGGTGAAGGCTCTCCTGGCGACGTCCATGGACAAGAAGAAGAAAAAGAAGAAAAAGAAGAAGGCGACGATGGAGGTAGATGGGGAGGCGATGGAAAGTTGAAAAAAGTAAAAATGTAAGGTTGTTGAGTATTATTTGGCGTTACTCACACAGCAAGGCGCTGTATGGTGTTGGGGAAAGATTTAGTTGGTGTGGCAGCGAAAGTAGGGGGTTGCCGAGGGGGCTCTCAAACATGTAGTGGGCAGTGGAGGGCCAAGATGGCATTTAGCGCGGGCGCGCGGGCGTGGGCGCGCATGCACGTGTGTCCTATGAGTGTCATTATTCGAGGTAAATGTTATGTACGTCTGCGTGGGAGGTATAAGACGAAAGACTGGGAATGGGTCGTCGATGGAATGGCACTGTAGTGAAGATTACAGGATGAGACTGTAACAAAGCATCCTTGGGGGCTTACCACGTAATATGTGTTGATGACGCAAGCGAAGGGCACAGAAGGTATGGATAGGGTGAGGGCAACGTAATAAGGCGGGGGCGCACGGGCGGTTATTGACAGCGATGTGGCGTAGCGATGGATGTAATTCGGGATCGGCGGAACGGCGGGGCCGGCGGGCCGACGGGGGAGGGAGGGGGGGAGGGTTCGCGGACCAGGAAAGTTATCTAAATGCGGGGTTATGATACAAGAGGACGGAGTGATCGGACAAAGGTGGTGAGCTCCGAGGTGCAAACATAAGGGAGCACCGAAATGGCGACAAACGCAGGCATGACGGTGTAAATAAAACGGCGTGTACAGTAACCCCTTCACGGGGCTGCGGGCAGTGACATGAGTTGCGACACGGGGTCGGGGCGAGGTCGCTGTACTCCTCCGTACATTGCTGCGGAGTGTGTGCGGGGCGACGGCGGGGGGGGGAGTGGGGACGAGGGAGCGGGCGGCGCGGGGGCTAACAATACGGGACGTTGGGAACGAGAGTCTTGTTACACGAGGGTACTGCATGAGGGCAGCAAGGCTGCGACGTCGGGTCGGAAGGGATATGATGTCATATCAACACGACACGACATCGAGCGGCGGCATGTGAAGAGAAAAGCGGGGCGGGCCTTTGGGGGATTGGCGGGGCGGGCACTGCAGGGGCGCGGTGAGCCGCGTGCGCCAATGGCGGGCGTGCGGGGGCGTGCAC
>NW_005178549.1:0-28936 GCF_000350225.1 Chondrus crispus | reverse complement strand
GTGGGCCAATCAACCCGAAATCACGCCACGGCAACAACTACTTCATGACATTTATCGATGCACGCAGTCGCTACCTTTTGGTGTACTTCATGCCGAACAGAAAGCTAACCGCCACCATCATTCCATCTGCGCTACAACTCATCGAACACAACAGCCCCAACCCCATCAAAATCTACCGAACAGACAACGCGAAAGAATTCCAAACGAAGGCACTCAAAACCATATACGAAAAAAAGGCATCACCTACAAGTCAAACACCCCATACCAGCCGCAAGAAAACTCCCGAGCAGAACGCATAAACCAAACGCTCATGCAAAATGCCAGATCTACACTTAATCACTCTCCCCTCGATGAAACTCACTGGGAAGACGCAGTGAGAGATGCAGTATTCAAATATAACATCATTTATCACAAAAGCCTATGCGCATCGCCACACCAACTTTGGTACAACGAGACACCGAACCCCACAAGAATATTTACCTTTGCCCAGCTTGGCTTTGCGCCAATTCATCAAAAGAAAAAGAAACTGGAACCACGAGCCTTCCCCGCGAGGTACATGTATGCCATCAACATGTCTCAAATTATGGTAATGGACATACGCACCCAAACCTACCACCAGATACGAGCCATTGACTTCTCCCCATACAAGCACCAACACGACCCCACGCTCAATCCCATCAACGCATTCCATACACACATGCCTACCACAGAACCACCCACCCATCAGCCACAAGCAGACAACATAACCCCATCCATGCCGAACCCGAAATCCCTTTCCGCCGCTCGCAAATACCCGGACGCCCACCTCTGGGAAACAGCACACAACGATGAATTGGACAATCTCGACAAAAAACGGAACTATCAAATGGATTCCAACCGAGCAACTCCCGGATAACGCAGAACTCATCCCGTTAATGATGACCTACCGATATAAACGGTCAGATGATGGAAGCATCAGAACGCGAAAAGCACGATGCGCAGTACGCGGCGACCGCATGACTCCACACAAACACTACGATCCATTACAAACCACGTCATACATGGCTGAGAAGGCAACCATACGCACAGTAATCGCCATCTCAGCCGCCTTCAACCAGCCCTCAGAAACGTTCGATATCACCGCCGCCTACCTGCACGAAAAATATAACTACGATCAACCAGTCCACATCAGACAGCACCCAGAATTCAACGGATCCTACAAGCATCCCGGCAAACAAGGCATCTTAATCGGCAACTTGTATGGGACCCCACCTGCCGCCCACACCTACCTCACCCAGCTCACCCTTTTCCTCACATCGAAAGGCTACACCCAATCATACCATGATCCCTGTATGTTCTTCAAACTAACCGACAACACAAACGTCATATTCACAGTGAGTATGGACGACTTTTTTGCCACGGCCTCCAACCAAACACTCCTCAACGATCTCTACTCCATCCTCGCCACCAAGTACCAACTCAAGCGCTTTCACGACCCCACGATGTTGCTAAACTGGCGTCTTCAGTGCAACTTTGATGGAAGCATGCACATCTCCCAGCCTCACACAATCAAAGCTATCCTCACCAAACTTGATCTCACCGAATGCAATCCAAAACCCACACCTTATATGGTCAACAAAAACAAGCTAAACACCCGAACTTCAACGCCGCTCCCCGCCAAACAGCACGCTCTATACAGGCAAATCATCGGAGATTTACGTTATGTCGCCGACTCGACAAGACCAGACATCTATCATGCAACAAACCTGTTGTCTACGTCCATGCATAGCCCCTCACAGCATGACTGGTCGGCCCTGAAGCGTTTGATGAGATACCTCAAGCACACCATGTCACACGGAATCCACTACACCAACAATAACACCCCATTGCAACCTACACTGACGCGGACTTCGCGAACACTGCCGATCGCAAATCATACTCAGGAATCGTACACACATTAGGTCGCTCTCCAATTGACTGGTCATCAAAGAAACAATCCGTCATCGCGCTATCCACGTGCGAATCCGAGTACATTGCGGCAACATGTGCAGTGCAGCAAACTGCATGGCTACGCAGAGTTCTACAGGACCTCCAGCTTTTCAACGACGACCCCACTCCTCTGCACGTCGATAATCAAGCGGCCATCCAAGTCGCCCAAAACACAGCACCAACCAAAAAGCGCAAATACATCGACATCAAGCACCACTATATCCACGACCATATCAAGAAGGGAAGCATCGTCATCCGGTACATACCCACCCAACATCAGCTCGCCGACCTCTTCACGAAGCCACTCCATGGCCAGCGGTTCACAGAACTCACGCGCAAGCTCAATATCATCGCTTCCACCCCCCAGCATCGCGCAGTACTGGCGAGAGGGGGGCTGACAGACCGCACACACAACACCCATCACTCGCCAATACTGCCTGCAATGCAACTCTGACAGACCGCACACGTGTAGAGATGACAAAAGCAGCATAAATAGGAAACTGTGAAAGGCGAGAATAAAGCAAACATTAAAAGGACGAAAGTGTGGCGCAACGCGTCCATGCCGCATGGCATTGCTGGCAATCCAAAAATTGCAATTTTTGGGCTCGCGTGTACACGTGTGTGCGGAATCCTCGCGGAGGTACCGCTGTCCTCTGTGCTGACATTACAGAGCTTACAGACCCTTCCCTGACAGTAGTATGATAGACACGCCGCCGTCGGCGCCCCTCGACAAGTGTACGTGTGCGGACCACTGCGACCTCAATCCGGCACTCCATTAGTATATAGGGTAGAACGGAAGCACTACCCTAGTAAACCCAACCAAGTCCGGCCTCTACAGCTCAGTGCCCCCTAATATTGCACGGTGAACTCACCGACGGTATAGGCGCCAAGCGCGAGTGTACGCTGACTTCACCAACAGCTCCCTTTACTTCCCCTCCTATCCCTATCCGCCCTACTGGCTGTCTACAGTCCGGCCAGTCCGGGGTACTTTCGGAGCTTGTCTCCACTCTACCACTACCGCAGTCATACTGCGTCGCTACCCACCGCGCCCGAACTCGCGGAGTAGTTCGCCGAACTCGGCGTTGCACTGCAGAAAGAATCAAAAGGAAAACAAAAGAAAGAGAAGACATGAGGAAAAAGGAGACACGACACGAGGGCGGCAGAGCCGGGGATGGGTGGGAGAGAAATAGACATGGGGGGGAGAGGAAGCGGGGTAGGACAGCTCGACCCTCCTACTTATCCATGGATGTATGGGTCGGCGGCGAGGCGGGTACAGTGAGACGCCCGCCTGCCTGTAAGTGCTTACAGACGCGCTCAATTTGTCGTGAGAGAGGAGCGACGAGGAGCTGGATAAACTTTTACCTTGACCGTCCCTGAGGTGCCGCCTCACCCTGCGCGCCGCACCGGAACCAGCAGAGCTAATAAGACATACAGTGCACTACACGATTTAGTGCTAGGACCTGACATATCGAATAATGTGGCACTATTGGGGGGGTGGCACTGCGAAAAGAGTCGTCCGTAAAGGTCTTAAAGGTCATTTTTCAGCAATGAATCTTTACGCGTTGTATCAGACACAATATCTACGTCCAGTACTCATTAATGAGCGTCTGCCTTGAATAATCCTTTCCTGACTGCGCCTTTGACAAAAGGAAAGCCTTCTTGGCCTTCCTTAAATGTACAGAGGCCTCTGTAACATCACATGGATATGCTAATTCTTCTAACTCGCAGAACATAGCCGATACAACCAGAGAAGTCGGGGTATTTTTCACATCTCTGCAATCTTCATTCTTGTCATCTGTATCCATCAAATGACTATTGCGACCAGTAATAAATGTGCGCGCCAGGTCAAATGAATCATTTGCCATTCCCTCTACAACATTAGGCTCCTCCTCTAGAGATAACCAACTCTCAGCGTCTCCAATCGTAATGTTCTTGTGGTACAACGACCGATCCGCGGTCGGTGTACAGTAGGAGCGGCCGCGCGCAGCGAGCACGGGGCACCGTGGCCCACGTGTAATACGTATGATTACCGAACGGGCGCAGCAAGTGACAGGTGTACGCTTGGGTACACGTGTAGTGTAAGGAACCGTGTGGGGATAATGCGCGCGCAGTGTAATGCAAGCGCGTAGTGTGAGGATCCGTGCGGTAGTGTAATGACGGCGCTAGATTTTCAATCGCGTACAGTACCTGGTCCACAGTAAGTGACAGGTACTGTATTGGACAGGTGTCCCGGGCGTCCCTCTGAGGGGTTAAGACCTGGACACCGTCCTCGCAGTAAACACGGGGGGCAGACTTGCCCCCCTCCCTTTCGCGCCTACGTACTGCCGTTTCGGTATTCTCTCGCGCGTTGGCTTCTAACCCGTTACCGGTCGTCTCCGATCTAGCACCTCGGGACGACTGCGCGTAACCGGCCAGTGTGCCACTCCCTTTTCGCAAGTCCGACCGTTCGGTAACCGCGCGCCGCGCGTCTCGCGTCGCGAGCTCCCTCGGCTCATCCTCCGAGCCTCTCGCCCGCTAGGGTTTGAGGAGAGTTGTACCACATTTTGGTACTCTTGTGGAGGGGTACAACTCTCGAGGTAGAGCCGCGCGCCTTGACGCCCGCTCTGCGCAGAACCGTACGGACGGAAAAGGTTGAGAAATCACCGCGTCGATTGCGAAGCGTATTCGACGATGAACCGACCGGATCAAGGGGCAGACTCCGCCTCCGGGCGTCTGAGCACCCGCAGTGGCAGTGGCGCACCGCGCCCCCGGGTGGAGAACCCGGAAGCCCTGCTGCGACCGCCACCGCGACCGGGCCGCACGCGAGCGTCCGCATCGGATGTTACGCCGGCCGGGTCGGCAGGCACTGAGAATCGCGTCCAATGGATGGTCGACGCGATTCAGCCGCGCATCCAGGCCTGGGTCGAGGAGTTCCTCGCTACGGAACTCCCCCAGGTAGCGCGCGTATGCCTCGACCGAACGGTGCCCGCTCTCGTGGACGCGCACGTACGCAGCGCGATACCACCGCTTTTGGACGAACTTCTACCCGCTCAAGTCCAATGCGAGGTGGTGACCGCGCTCACCACTGTGGATGAAGAATCCCCGTCCGGCACGGCTCTAAAGCGAGCGATCAGCTCCGCCGTGGCCAATCGTCTGGCCACGACCTTCGCCGGAGCAGGAGTCGACGCACGCGAGCAGCGCGACTCAACCGCTCCGGATTCTACGCTAACACACGCTGGACCGATCGGCGCCGCACCCCGGATCGGTACAATGGCCCCTCACCCGGAGGGTAAGACCATTTACCTCCCACCAATTTATGGTGCTACAGGAGGGCCCACAGAAAATGGCCCTCCCGTACTCGCCGATACGGCTGGCCCCCGCGGGACAGAAAACCGCCTGGGGCGCTTCGCGACAGAAAAGCGACAGCCGTATCGGTCGAGCAGAAGAAGCGCACCCGGCGCTCAAGGTTACACCTCGGAGGGTACAGAAAACCCCTCCGAGGAAGAAGACACAAGACGTCGCCACAGGGCGACGCGCAAGAACCGCGACGGACGCTACGCGCGATACCGCGATGCCGGGGGGGCCGGTTACCCCTCCGATGATAACCGCGACGGACGCTACACGCGATACCGCGATGCCGGAGGAGGTGGATACCCCTCCGATGACGAGGACACCGAGTCGGACGGATCGCGCAGAAGCGACCGCAGAGGCCGCAATGCGCGCGACCGACGTCGGTTCCGGCGAGAAGACTCCGATCCGGAGGGCTACAGTAGCCCCGGCGGAGAAGGAGACCGCCATCGCAGGGGCAGAGACCGCCGGTCTGCCCCGAGGCGGGATCCGAAACGGTTGCCGGTGATCAGGCCGCTGAACGACCTGTTCACCAAGGCCGTCGACTACCGCACGTATAGGCTGGAAAATCGCAGCGCGCGCTACGACGCGAGTACCGCGCGGCGAGTTAACCGATATCGGAAGAAGTTGGACGTCCAGCTGAAAACCCACACATTCGGTGGTCAAGATCCAATCGCGGTGCTAGGATTCCTCGCGCGCTTCAAGATGGCCTGCGACCACAATGGGGTCAGCGAAGGCGCGGCCGTATGGTGTTTCCAGTTCTATTTGACTGGGCAGGCTCACGCTTTGCTCCAGTCCAGGCTACACGGGAACACCATGGCAGTCGATGCGGAGCAGCGCGATATGCTCGAAACCTACGCGGAAGTTATTAACTTTTTATTGCGCACGTACGCGACCGACGAAGTTATTTCCGAAGCGGTCGGTGATGTCACCTCCTTCCGTCAGAGCTCTAATATGACGGAGGAGGTGTACAGTAACCAGTTGTGGGACAAGGCGTTGCGCTGCGGAACCGTATTTTCGGACAGGCGCCTGAAGTCCCTTTTTGTTGAGGGACTTCCCCTAGTAGAAAATATGTATGAAGTGGCCAATTTCTGTCGAATAATGAAGGCCGATATTTTACTGGTAGTTTGCATGTATATGATACTGGCTTGTCCCTGTTGCCGGCAACGAAATCAGCCAATGGCTGATATTCTCCTGCATTTTTTGCCGGCTTATGACCGATACACGTTTCGGAAGCAGCCACCCACAGAACAAGTATTGGCCAAACCGCAGTAAAGGATTGGTACATCGCATTTTTCATTCCCGGGAGAGGTGGTAATGGCCAACGTGTTGCAAAGGGCTGACAAGCGCATGGCGCATGTATTCGCTCAATGTAGGCGGTCCTCCACTTGAGTGACCCTTTATTATTTTAATGCGCCATGATCCATGAGAATGGATCTACTGTATTTTATATTGTAGCAATGACATCTTCGGTGACACTGATGCCCCTTCATGCATTGAGATGGCACACTGTCATATGCGCATCAAACACGAAATTTCACCTCGCTACCCTCCCTCCCTCACCCTCACCCTCCTTCATCCTCCCTCATCCTCCTTCATCCCCTCTCAGTCGTATCACCACCCTCCTCACCGTTCACCTTAGCGTCCTCATCCGGCTGACGACCTCTTGGTAACCGCATTTTGAGATCAATGTCTCCGAAATATTGGACGTGGACAGAGGTTCTCCCTGTTGGAAATAAGCGAATTAATCCCTCACGAACAATGCTTATCCCCCAAGACGCAACAATTTTTGCCCCTTTCCGAAAACGAACTTAACTAACTGCAGGGCCGGTACACCAATTTGTATAGCTCCCCAGGTACAATGTTATCTTGTGGTCCAATTGCAACTTCCTTTCGCCGAGCATTTCCGTGACTTCACCCTTGTATGTTAACAAAGCATGTACCCCTTGCACAAGTGTGATTGCATCCTTACGATGCTCTTTTTCTAACTTTTTTTTCAGATCATGTCGTTTCAAGCTTTCCGGACTGTGACTAGGTTGTGGTCTCTCAACAACAGGCGTTTGCGAAAGGTCGCAATATGTTGATTCTGGTCCACGGGCGGCCAGCACAAGAAGTTCATTATACTTGGGCAACTTGCAGAGAATCAAGGCCGAAATGCCAACTTCCTGACCCGAAGACAAGAACGGCCACCATTTCATTGCATCGCGACCTCGAAATATAACAATGGCTGCGCTACTAGCTGTATTGTCAAGGGCATCTGAGATTTCCGTTTGAAAAATCAGTCGGGAAGATTTGGATCCGATAATGCAGCTCTTCGCTCCTACAAATCCCTGAATATGTTGAGAAAGTTGCAAAGTTGTTAAATCGGGTCGAAGAGTTCGAAAAGCTGTCGTATGAGGCGGTTTGGCAATCAACAAGACAAGATAATTCTCTAAGATTTCAAACAGGTCTCGTCCATTTGTTGAGGGTATGTATCGCCAATCTCGAATCCAGATTGGGGTGTTTCTCAATCGTGGATCAGGAGGAGGAGCTATTGCGAGATGACCGGATGCAGTCCAGCAGTTTGCAGAAATCTTGAGTGAGAAATGTGAGTCCGCGTCGATGATGCCAACTAGGAGTCCTCGCACAAACCTAACTTGAAGACGTGGGGCGTCATTAGCGGGAGGAATTCGAAAGGCGTATGCGCTATATTTTGAGCTCCAGCGGTCTTCGCACGAAGGGTTCCTCTGTGAAAGTCTCTCATATGCAAGAAACTCTCGAAATACAACGTACACAAAGGACCACCAGCTTTGAACAGAAGTGACCTATGAGTACTAACTTTCGTTACCGTATCCTCCTCCGGTGGAGGATGCGGTGTTGGGGGTGATGAGTTAGGGTAAACGTGATAAGGCAGTCCACTGGCAGTGTCAACGCGGCTTGAAGCAGTTTTGTCTGCTACTGTAGTAGACAGCGCGTCGGTTTTAGTACATGGAGCTGCAGTTACCAAGCCCGGACGGGGATCTTCCTCGCAGACATCGTTCATATCTTTCAAGGAATTCTCACAGATTGGTGATAGCATACAGTCGCTCGACCAAGACGATCCTCCAAACTGTTTCTTGAAGTCATAACACTTCTGATTTGAGAAAGCCTTGAGCGGCGTTGTGTAGAATACGCGCAAACGTTTACGAAGCGCGAGTTAGACGGCCGTTCAACGACAATCGTCTTCCCAGCTCCCGTTGGTGCAGGAATATCCGCAAAATATAGAAAACGTACCATTTCTCTTTTCGATAGATCCTGTCTCGACCCGCGCAACGCAATTTCATTGCAAAAGACTTCGTTCTTGTAGATTCCGAGCATGATCGCGCGTACGCCACAACGGGTTACATTAACTGGGGTGACCGCTTACATGTGGTCGAGCTTGGCAAAGTGTCAGAGATTCGCCGGGTGCGTCTGCCCGAGTTGGGCCGCCTGCTAAATTATTTTGAACGCCCGTGTCCCGGCGTCGTAGAGCGAGGATGAGTTCGGTTATCGCATCTTGCGCCGCAGCGGCGGACAACAGAGGAAATAGCCTGCGAAGCCCGCCGCTGACGCAGGAGCGGATGCAAGACGCGCAACTTACCCAACACCCGCATCTCCAATAAGCAAGACCCTGAAAAGGTAGTTTGCACGCAAGGCAACGGGAAAAGTCGACGAGGGGTCGGGGGGCAAGAAAAACGGCGAGCGGGGGAGCGCGGGGCAAAAAGGGAAAAGCAGTGTCATCAAACGGTGGAACAATGTAGACTCGGGGGCGACGAAGGAAGGCGATGTGTTACAGCGGTTGCGGGCAGCTGCAGCTCCGCTCGCCGCCTCGGCAAAGCAGCGGCGACGGCGCCGGAACGCGCCCCGTGCCGCTGCGGGCGTTGCAGCCACACGGAAGGCGCCGCCACGTCTCGTTCACCGCTTGGTTGTACAGCCACCCCGCGTTGAACTGGTACAGGATATCGCGTGTGCGGAACACAGTCAAGTCCTCTGTGAGAAGAAGAATAAAAATGGAGAGCAAGGTCTGTGTTAGTTGCTCTCCTGTGTTTCCTCGAAGCAAGGACAGGGAGAAGAAGAACCCTACACGTACGGCAGTTAGACTCCTGCCCGATGAGATAGTTGCCCAGGATCTCAAACGTCACGTCAAAATTCACAGAGTGCTCCTCATCCGCCACCCAATTGATGCACTGCGCCGCGTCCGTGCACCGCTGCCAGGGGATCAGCGCAGAGTCGTTGGAGTCGTATTTCAGTCCCTTCGGGTTGACTAGAATACTAAATCAGACAAGATACGCAAAAAGACACATTGCTCGTTAGCTTGTCAACGCACACACACACGCGCGGGGGGGATGCAGAAGGGCGTGCATATTTGGGGAGGAGGGCGGTGTGGGTCCGGGCGGGTGCGCGCGGCATTGCTGCCGTAGGCAGACGGAGGAGGTGCAGCGACAGCGGGAACAGGTTGCTTAGATACGATCTCATTCAACACATTTGGCTGTGGCGGAAAGCAAAACTTGCTGTGACATCGCTCGAATAAACTAAATGCTCTTGGTTATAGCTTCCAACCTATTGTTGCTGCCACCACACGCGCGCTCACGTCGCGCACGCTGATCAACTGCGCATACAGAAAGGAGACCACGTCTGCGTGCGCGACGACCTGCGTGCCGATGTCCTCCTCCACCATAATGTCGCCGATCTTGCCGCGCGACACGCCCGCGTAAAGCACGGCGCCCATGACGTAGCAGTGGGCGACCTGCATACGCGCGCGGGAAGATGGCACGCACGAGAGAAACAAGAGCACGCAGAGGGAGCAAGGCAGACGTGAGCAGGCGGGCAAGGGCGTGGGGCGCGCGGCGCGGGCGGGCGAAGTGGTGCAACGGTATCTTTCCCACTTTCAAAGTCGCCGGCGACGGAGAGGAGAGCAAACTGTGGGGCGGCGAGGTGAAGCAGCTCGATGGTGTCCTCTGCGACGTCCTCGTGGGCGCATAGATAGAGGAGAGAGGGGGGCGGGGAAGAAGAGGGGAGGCGCTGTGCGAGGCGGGTGTTGATCGAAACGGACCGGGGGCATTGGATTATCGGAATGCAAAGCAGGGGCGCAGGCCACGGATTAAAAGCAAGTGACGTGTCGTCGTCTCGTCTCAAACGCAAGCTGGCGGTCAAAACTTTTCCTTTTTTTCTATTTTCCACGGAAACTGTGCCCGTAACGCCGCCTTGCTTCCTACATGTCCTCTTTAAACAGATAATAGCTGAGATTATAGGAAATATGGGGCGCCCAGTTCCTTGCTTCCCTCTCGCAAACCCACGGTTGGTCCACCTACTACGCCGTGCTCGCTCTTCCCCCCTGCCGTACGTGCATGTGCCTGTCCAAGGCTGTCTACCTTGGCCACTCTCCGGTAGCCGCTACGTTCTCCGTCCCAGATGACTTCATGGACCAATCCGCCGTACATACATCCCTTCCCAGTATTCTACGCTGTTTAACTGCACCTATACTATTACCAAACAACCGCACACCCTACTCGCACCCCCACCCGCACCCCCCTCTGCCCCTCGCATGTACGGTACCGTTCCACCAAGTCACGACTACATCATGCCCCGCACCTTTACCAGAAACACCGCTTCTTGCAACGGGCCATCCCACATCCTGGTGAGCAACAAAGCACAAAGGTTCCTACTCGCTTCCAGTCTCCAATCTCCTCTTACCAACTCTATCACTCTACATGTAAACATTTTCTTGCTTCTCACAATGTCCTTGCCGTAAACGGTAACAATACTTCATTTCCACTTCCTGCAGTTTCTGCATGACCGAGTGTTCCGGCCTCGTCTCCCCTTCTCTCTGCTCGGACTATGGCACCAAATGACACTACCCCCTTCCGCTTTCCTCTACCCCTCCTACTCGTTGCATCTATCCTAATCCCTTTTCCTTTTGTGTCATGCCAATCGCCAGTCCCCAGCGATTTCGTCTCCATGCGTCGCTCCCGTCGACAGCAAAACCCTTCCGATGACCACATTTTCCGTGTGAATGTCATGCAACGAGATGGTTTCGCTTCTCTTGCACTTTCTTTCTCCGTATCCACTCTTTCTCCAATAGAATCAATACTCTCCATCGCTGTCCGCAATCCCCCGCGAGACATTTTGTCTTCAGAAACCTTTTCCGATCCGCTTTATAGCACCGATACTAAGTCATGGACATTTTCGGCAAACTTTTCATTCCAAGGCACGGTGGGGGTCGCCCAATTCGCCATTGAGGCCACCACTGGGAACCCCTCGTTCTTGTATATCGCTGAGTTTTAAGTTACAGTCTCGGGCATTCAAGTTGCAATTGGCCAGCACGTCGTCTCTGGTGCATTTCGAAAAGGAATCGGCCTCGGTTCGTACGCCGAGTGGATTGACCGACGCCAACTTGCGCTCCCACTTCGAATACAACCGCCTTCGAACAGTGAGGGATTGCTACCTATCAACCGCGGTGTCGAGCTTACGCGTAAGTAGTTTCCGTATTCTTCCCTCTGAACAGTTCGCTCGTTTGGGTCTTCGCCTGGAGCTAGCATGAAAGATATGTCCGTTGACAGCACGTGGTCGGGACGCGCAACCTTCTTTAAGGCAGAGCATCCGAGCATGTTGGCAAACTTCAGCAACCAGGAAATGAATTTCAAAAATGGAACGGAGGTTGACGCCTTCTCGATAGACTTTGCCACCTCTCCCAAACTCTTCACTGCAATCATCTGCTCCTCGCTCAACTTGTCAATTTCCATGATTGTGAACCTCATCACCACATCCCGGATGACATTGGACATGTCCATGTCGCTTCCCCGTTTCTGAACGAAAAGTCTCTTTGTCGCTGGAATCGGGATGAAGGTGTTGGGCTTCGAACCGCTGTCATGTCCATCTGTCTCAGGATCATAGTGAACGAAGGTTAGGTCGCCGGGTCTGATCGGGAGTGACTTCGGGAGATCATCTAGATCCAGAGCCTTACCATTGGCGAGCCCTGAATACCTTTCAGGGTTAGCCGCAGATCGTTTGCAGTTGGCACAACTGTTTAAACTGTCGGCAGTGCTATCTGAATATCGCCCAGGTTTCTTGATGGAGTGTACTGAACGTTTGTCTGGAGTGCTCAAAGGGGATGTCATGGGATCGAGAGAGAAAGTACTTGTGACTGTGCTCGAGCCTGAATCTGAGATTGGAATATTCACGTCCGTGTCGTCATGGTCGAGACAGTCCTCTTTTCTTGCCAGACTACACAGCATCAATTCATTGTCTCCCAACAAGTCTTGTGTGGAGACGCTCATGCCGACGAAAGATATTTCAAAATCATCACCCATCCGAACGACATCGGTGTGTTCCTTCGGGTTAATTTTGATGAAGTCAGCCGCAGAAACACGTTCGTTCGAGGTAGTCACGTTGGGGCGCTCCGGTGCAAAGAAGACGGAGTCAGTCGCGCCACACTGCGCTGCTTCCACATGCACTCTCCGCAGCGGATGCGTCGATGGGGATAGCGCGGGTGGCGGCGGGCGCGGCCATGGGAGCGGAGGGCACGGGGTCGGCGGGCAGCGGCGGGAGCGTGGTCGGAGCGACAGCAGCGGGGGCGAGCTGTGCGGCGGCGGGGCGGTCAGGGGGCGTGGAGGGCGAGGGCGGCAGGGGGTAGGTGTGGAGGGGGGACGCGGCCGGGTATGCTTCGGGCGGCGAGGACAAGTCTAGGTGGAAGAGGTCAGCGTCGACGAACTGGACCTCGGCTTTGTGTCCTGCTGGTCGGGGTGGGGGGCGGCCCAGAAGTCGGGGCGCGGGAAGTCTGGGCGCAGATCGGGGGCGGGTGCGACGTAGTGCGCGGTGGAGACCGCGACGCGATTTGCGCAACGGCGATTTGTGGTACTTTCGCAAACGGAATGCGCAAAACGAATGCCCATGTGGGAGCCTGACAAGTGTCCAAATATAGAAACAATTTGCCTATGCGGTGGAGATGCTCTTAGACCGTCACTGGTGGAGAGGGGTCCCTTTTTAGCTCCATCTATCAATAGCAGACCCGCGGCCGAGTGCGGTCTAATTTTTGACTGGGAGCCAGTTGTAATTCTCCACCTGGCATTTTGGACAAATTCATTATATCCCATAGACCCTCACCGGTGGAGATGCTCTAACCACTTGATACGCCTCCCCAACTTCAATTTGACAAAGCATTCACAACATAAACTGAAGCCCCCAAAATATACTTACATCATCCATATTCCTGTAGCATTCCTAGTTGACCTCCGGATCAATTCCGTATCCGTAGTTCAACATCCTTCCATCATGGTCCTTGATATACAAACTCGTCCACGAATCCGCTGCTTGATAAGTCCCATTGAGCATCAACTCCGCCCCTGGCTTGACAAACTGCCGAACTGTTTCGATGCCTGCACCGCTCTTGAGCTTCATCCCAGTTGCATCCGTGTAAAACACACCCTCAACGGATCGCCCCCCGTCGATATCTGCAAGCTTAAACACGCACAAGTCCTCCGCAAACACATACTCTCGAGCATGGAGTATCCTCCCCACACCGTTGTTCCTGAACCACCGATCGTTTGACTCGAATCCAAGCTCCACCTTTTCAGTCAAGTCACTCGCTACCTTGATGCCTGTTATAGAGTTGGTGAAGTCAAATCTCAGCGCACCGCGAATTCCGCCCACACTGCACATCGGGTTGGTCGTCCATTCCTCATACTCTCCCCTCATCAAGCTATCTCCATCTCTGAACAAAAAGCGCGCGTCCAGGTTGCCTTTGTTGATCACATTCACGGTCCGCTGCCGGAACATGCCCTTCTGCTCAAACTCTGCCATCATCTGCTCATCCTTTTCCTGAAGCGGCACCACTCCGCCACCATCCTTCCTCGCAGAAATGAACCCAAAGGCCCCCTTATGTGATACCTCGATCAGCAGCTCTTCCGTGCTTGCGTCCTTGACTACCAGCGTTATCGTGTGGAACCGTACCGGTAGACGTCCTACGTTCGATGTTTGTCCGTGTGTCATGTAGTACACCAGCTTGCCGTCTTCTTCGAGAACCACGCCTTTGAAGCCGGCGTGGTTCTCCCTCTCTCGACCGTTCTTCCAGGAGACGTATCCGAACTTGGGCTCATAGCCCATTAGGTCTTTGGGAGAGGAACCGTGATCATGGTCATACGCACTGAGTTGGTCAAGGGAAAAATTGTTAGAATCACAAGCACGTACGTAGAGGGCAGGTCACAAACCACAAAAACAACGTTTGCAAAAACATACCACCAGTAACAAGGGTCCTACATTGGATGCCAAGTTGCCCACTTCATCTCCTTGGTGTCCTCATCGAGGTCATCAGTATTATCCGTAACCCATAAGTCGTGCAACTCATCAGGGCACCGAGCATTCGGCTCGATCACCCCCGGGACGCCCTCCGGGCTTCTCGGAGTACCTGGTGCCGAACCGTCTTCTTCTGCCACAAGTACAATGAACTCAGAAGTCGGCTTTCCACCTCGGATGTTGCTCTGCACCCACTCTCCAGTTGGCAGCGTGATTTTTCCAGTGGTAAGTTTAGAGAAGGCGTAGGCTTCCCGCGGTATCCAGCGGTAATTGGTCTGGTGCACTCCAAACGGCATGTCCTCGTCAATGCCTTTCACTAGCCCTACGTACTCTTCGCTTCTCCAGCCGTCGAGGGTGGGTTCGGGGTAGTCGCCGTTATGCTCGAAGACGACGAGGATGTATACCTTTGCAGGGCGCTGCAATTCTAACTCGACGAAATCTTCTCCTTCGCCTGTCTGATAGGCCCAGAAGAGATCCAGGCCTTTGTACTTTGTGGAATTGTCATTTGAGAGCGGGGCATATTGGTGAGATTGCGGGTTGACGTGGTACGTCCGTGGAAGGCAAACTACGTATCTGCATTCACCAGGGGACAGAACCCCGCTGTCATGCATCTCGCCGTGTGCATCCGGAGAGTGGGAGGTGCCGCTCGTTTCTATAGCCTGTTTCCACAACACGGTCTCAAGCCGTGCGCCCTGGCAGCGGCTTTGTCCAGCGGCCTTGTTCAGCAACAGCGCGCCCCTCCACGCACGTGTGCGCGGGCGGCGGCGCGGCGCGTGGGCGCTGTTCGCGGCGAGCGGCGGCGGCGCGCGGGGCAGCGTGCGGCGACGCGCGCATTCCATGAGCGTCTCTCCGCGCGGCGCGCGCGGGGCGGGTGCGAGGCGCGGGGGTTATCGCGGAGAAAAGCGGGCGGGCGCGCCGGCCGCGGAGGACGCGCGCAGAGAAATGACCGTGCAGAGGCGCCCATTGTATAATGCTCATGGCGCGCCGCGCCCTTCCAGCTCGCCGCCGGGAAAAGGAAGCGCCGCGGCAGCGCGTCACACTCCCCGGAGATAGACGTGCGCACCGCACACGCCGCTCGCGCCGCGTATGATACCCGCGCAACCTGTTCCCGCAGTCGCTGCACCTCCTCCGTCTGCCTACGGCAGCAATGCCGCCCGCACCCGCCCGGACCCACACCGCCCTCCTCCCCAAATATGCACGCCCTTCTGCATCCCCCCCGCGCGTGTGTGTGCGTTGACAAGCTAACGAGCAATGTGTCTTTTTGCGTATCTTGTCTGATTTAGTATTCTAGTCAACCCGAAGGGACTGAAATACGACTCCAACGACTCTGCGCTGATCCCCTGGCAGCGGTGCACGGACGCGGCGCAGTGCATCAATTGGGTGACGGATGAGGAGCACTCTGTGAATTTTGACGTGACGTTTGAGATCCTGGGCAACTATCTCATCGGGCAGGAGTCTAACTGCCGTACGTGTAGGGTTCTTCTTCTCCCTGTCCTTGCTTCGGGGAAACACAGGAGAGCAACTAACACAGACCTTGCTCTCCATTTTTATTCTTCTTCTCACAGAGGACTTGACTGTGTTCCGCACACGCGATATCCTGTACCAGTTCAACGCGGGGTGGCTGTACAACCAAGCGGTGAACGAGACGTGGCGGCGCCTTCCGTGTGGCTGCAACGCCCACAGCGGCACGGGGCGCGTTCCGGCGCCGTCGCCGCTGCTTTGCCGAGGCGGCGAGCGGAGCTGCAGCTGCCCGCAACCGCTGTAACACATCGCCTCCCTTCGTCGCCCCCGAGTCTGCATTGTTCCACCGTTTGTGGACACTGATTTTCGCTTTTTGCCCCGCGCTCCCCTACTCGCCGTTTTTCTAGCCCCCGATCCCTCGACGACTATTCCCGTTGCCTTGCGTACAGACTAACTCCTCAAGGTCGTGCTTAGTAGGGATGCGAGTGTTGGGTAGGTTGTGCGTCTTGCATCCTCTTTTGCGTCAGTGGTGGGCTTCGCAGATGTAGCGAACCGGAAATTCTACATTGTGGAGTCCGGTCGGCAAGGCGTTGCGAATGTGAAATGGCATCTGACAGTGCGTATTCCCCGTGACTAGTGAACCGGGAACTGGGACGGCGGATTCACGGAGGGTTGCTCTTCGACTTGACGCAGGTCATCTGCGTAACACGGAAGACTGCACGAACTTGCCCTCCCGCACTTCCCGGACAAACACATCTCCGCCGTGATGATCTATAGCTTCAGTCACTACCTGAACCGCGCACTACCCTTTCGCGCTGCATCTGCGCCCACACACACACGCGGCCGCAATATGTGTAATATTCTAAACGCTTGAGCGTCAGCCGCTCTCGAGGAGTTGGTTCTGATTCCAAAGATCTTTTATTGTTCTACTGTTATGCTATGAATTCGGAGTGGTCACGGTCTCTGTTTCCGGAATGCCGTTCGGACGTTCCTACTCAATTTAATCACTTGCGCAGGATCCGGTGTGACATGCGGCGAGATTTGCCCGCAGGTTGCTTTATGGATTTGATTTCCTCATCGCCCGAATCTTCATCATCAGATGGAAACTTGTGAAGCGCAATGGTACGCTTTCGTTTTGCCATCACTTTCTTGTGACGGACACGATTGGATGCCTTACCACGAGCGCCTGGAACTTCATCAGTTTCATCTTCACCGCTTTCCGGACTCTTGCGACTATCCGTTTCATTGGCATTATGAGGATCACTTTGCACACTGGTTTGCGTTTTGTGCACCTGAGAAATGTCTCCATCGTCATTCAGAATGTCTCCAATTTCTGCAATCGTAATGGACGAGGCCTCTGCCATGTCATCGTCGCTTGCAAATGCGTTTTCAAACTGACTTGCCGTAATCTCGTAATCACCGTCTTCGCTGGCCAAGTAGCCATCAAAATAACTGCAAGGCGATGGGCCCTCTTTAGAATTTTTCAACGCCTCGGACATAAGATCAGCATCTCCTCGCCCATCTTCACTCATTTCACTGTTCGTACGCTTTCTGTTCCCCCCTCCCTCGCTGGCACGAGCTCCATTGCAAAATTTCCCTGCATGATTGATCCCGGTACGGCGTGCAATTTGCCCTTTTTCCCTGCTTTGCCCTGCCCCAGCTCTGCGCTGCGCACGGATTCTCATGGCCGTTGGAGAAGTTCCAACAGTACCATTAGTTCTTCTTTCGTCGGTTCGCTTCTCGTTTCTTCTCGTGGCGATCTTGTTTTTAATGATCTCCTCCGAAATCCAGTTGTCTTCCGTGAGCAATAGAATTTCAAATCGTTTCACTAGTTCATCCTTCATGCGCTTTTTCTCTCGAGCGAACTTGTAGACCTCCGTTGTTGCTTTTAGTTCGCGTAAAGACCGTCTTCCTAGTTGTTTGGCAAAGATGCCTTCCGAAATGATTTCCTCAGCTGCAGATGCAACCTTATGGGAGAATGCAATCGGACTGCAGCCAAGCTCTGGAACTTTTTCATCGTCAGTGGAGTTTTTGTTATGATTCTGAATTAGCTCATTCAGGACAGGGCCTGGCTGAACCGTGCGGTTCTTATCCGATCCCAATATACCGCGATAGGGATGCTTGAACAGGTTGGGAATAATTCGTGGCATGTTGTCTCCGTGCGTACCAAGTGATACAGGTATTTGTGCGAGGTGCCTCCAACCTGCTCTGAAGATGATACCATCATGGGGTTGGAGAATCCGTCCGCGCTACCAAGACGGTTACTTCATTTCGCTTCGGATTCGGGTTCCGGCTGAAGATGCTTTCGCTTCAGATTCCGTTTTCGTATCGCCAAACAGAGGAAAGACGGAGCATATACAGTACCCTTCTGGGCGGCTCAATTCTAAACGCTTTTCAGAAAGGCAAAAATCGTTGAATTTTACCAATCACAACGATATTTTCTTGCCTGACCTGAGGCCAGGACGAGCTTGAAAACACAAAAAAGGATCAATTATAAAACGATCGCGAAGCACTTCCAACGCATGTGTGCCAAACGCATCAACAACCCGCCGTCTGTGGGGACTCCGGAAATTCCCGGACGCTCTGCCATCCCCGGTTTCTCCTCCTCTTTTCAATGAAGCGTAGACGATCTTTTGCGTATCTCTGCTCTGATCGTTCTGATTGCCCCTGTCCCGGGGGGCGCTACGTCCAAAGAAGCACGGCATTCGCACACTGGCGCTCTGCGAAAGCCAGAAATCTCCACGAGCTGATCCCACCTCCCCGAGCGATACCAATTGATGATCTCGAGAGCCCAGAGAGCTCTGGATCACACGAAACACAGAGTTCTTCGGGGAGCTCCGCAATTCACAATGAAGTTAATGCCCTTGAGCGCATGACCGGAGATGGTGCAAGTTTCGGTGAAACATCAGCACCCTTGATAGACGAGAGTTCCCTGGATGACAGTGCCGAAGCGTCCCCTTCCCTTGCCGGTGGTAGTAAAGACGCCTTCGAAAACAACTCATGGGCTTTAAGGCGTGCTTCGCGGAACAGCGAAATAATTATCTCAGACGCAGATGAAAATGCTCCCAATGAGGACGACGCGTGTCCGCCTATCGACACGGATAGCACTGTGCATTCCGATGATATCAATGGCGAGTATGCAGCCCCGTCCATCCCTATGGCGGTGCTTCGTACAAGGTCAAGTTCGGATAATACGGTAAATGTTACGACAGAATCTGAGAATACAGTAAGCTGTAGTTCAAGTTTACTCGATGACATTCAAGACAACAGCAGATTCATGCTCTTCATGCGCAATCACGCCAGGCTTGTCGGTTTACAAGTGCGACATGGCGGTGTCACCGAAGCTCTCATGACAGATCTACTGAAAGATGAACAATGTGAACAGTACATCTCATGGCGGGGTGTGAAAGGAGCATTGTTGACACACTCTGGGCTTCGTTTTCAGGACTATCTTTGCTGCCCTTCTGGGCATGGGGCTCTAAAGCAGCGCGATAACGGCAGTTTCGCCCCATGCTCTACTGCAAGGTGTGCGGCGCGACCAAATCGATTCACGTACATTTTCTTATGGGATCGTCTCAAAGTTTGGCTCCAGGATAAAGTCTTAGGACCTATGCTGCTACAAGGATATGAAGAAAGGGTTCGGGAAGCGTATGGGGAGGGGGAAAAAGTCTTCCGAGACTTTTACTCTGGAAGACTATTTGAGGAAGTTGCCCAGAAGATGGGAGGTTTAAACGGCGTCGTAAACCGGATTTTTCTCTCGGTCTCCACAGATGGAGTGCAAGCTTTCAAGTCATCCCAGCACAGCTACTGGCCAATTGTCATGCAAGTTTTAAACCTACCTCCCTCGCGCAGATCCAAGCTTGCCAGTATTCTCCCTGTTGTAATTGTGCCTGGTCCGAATGCTCCAACCGACGTGGTCTCGTTCATGGAGCCGCTATTTCAGGAACTGGAGGAGCTTCATGAGGGGCGACGTGTGAGGCTCTGGAACGGAAAAACAGAAAAGATCGCAGTCGACCTTTTTTTCACGGAGGGGGACTTACAAGCTATGGACAAGCTGACAAACTTGGTCGGTGCGAACGGGTATTGCCCGTGTAGATACTGTACAATATTCGGGAGATATTCTCCCCCGCATAGGCATCACTACTTTCCTGACGAATATACGGAGGCAGGTAGCACTACTGGTCGGGAAAGGAACGTTCTAAAAAGGCTTTATAATGCGCGATCACTCCCTCTCCGCGACGAAGAAGGTTTCATGGAAGCCCTGAACACGATAAAGAAGGCCGAGGCCGACGGAAGGAAGAAAGACGCTCAGGATCTTTCGAAACGCGCAGGAGTAAAGTCGGGAGATCTTACAGGAGTTGTCAGGCGAATGCCTTTCATGAGGGCATTCCGCAGCTTCCCGATAGATATCATGCACCTCCTCTATCAGAATGTTGCCAAAAACATTGTGGGAATATGGCTGGGCGAGGTGTCTGAGCTCGGGGAGCTCGCTGTACTAAAAGAAAAGAAACACTGCGCCTCGTGAACGAGTCGTTATCAAATGCTGGTGTGGGTATAAGCTCCATTGTTCGGAGACCACGAGCACTTGATAAGAAGGGGCAGTGGAAGGCATCCGAATGGAAATTCTTTGTTCATTGTACAAGTGTAGCTGTTTTGCAGGACGTCATTCCAGACAGTATGTTAAAAGGTTGGTGGAGCTTCGTTCAGCTCTGTGAGCTTGTCAATCGCTGGGAGCTTTTCGAGGAGGATGTAAGGCGGATCGGAAGACTCTCGGTATCCTTTTTCGAGCATTTTATGAAGGAGTACTATAAAAAGACCCCTCCAGACTACACATATGCAAATATGTGTACCATTTATTGCTTCACCTAGAAGATTGCATCAGGGATTGTGGTCCGGTCTCACTGGTATCGCAATGGGCAATGGAGGGATACATTGGGGACCTGAACCGAAGGTGCAAAGCAACACACCTAGTTGCAGAATCTATTACAGAAAACGTTAAGTTTCAAGCTTCCGCTGGTATGTATAGTCTGCGAGAAGGCATACACATACCGAGGCTCGACCCGGAGCAAGATGTTCATGAAGTTTCCGCCGCATTGAAGAGCGAAAGTACTCTCGAGAAATATGACGGTTTTTCTTTCCGGCATCCCAAACGGGTGCTAGGAATAAGTGAGGCTTCGAAAGCTTTAAAATGCAATTTAGGCCAGTCCCTTGTTGAGTGCTACATACGGGAATTCGAAATGACGGCAAATGCTGCATCAGAAGCCGTCAATGAAAACAACTCTGTCGTGCTGTGGGATAGGGTTTTGGATGAGAAGGCAGCTAATCATGCGTCTATAATGTACAAATCTTTAGATATGTATGAAAATGATGAAGCACGCAGATCATGTTACGTTGCGGGGAGCTTCGAAGGGAGTGGAGGTTTCATACACGTATATTACGGGCGCGTACTCTGTTTTCTTGAGCACAAGCTAAACGGCGTTGTCTACATGTTCGCACTGTGTGACTGGGCTCAGAATGGACTAAAGCAATCCGGTTGTGGACAGGTGTGCGTGAAGGGGGGCATGGAACGCGCAGGTATTTTTACCGGGAAGAGAATCGACAGCGTGGATTCTATATCGCACCAAATATCAGTAATGGAAACAAAGAAACGTATTTCCGGTAGAATAGCAAAACGAACCTATTTCTTGGACGACATGCGCCAATTAAGGGATTCTCAAACCAGGCGTGCATTGAAAGCCAGCGCATCAGAAGCAAAAGAGCTTCCCAAGTTCCGAATACGGGGCCTGTCGTAGATCAAGCCGAGGAACAGGACCTCGAACGGGTAGACGTACTCCGCGGCGACGCCGAACGGGACGGCGTGCACGTGGTGCACGGCGTGGAAGGGTGTGTGTACAGGAACGGGGAATGCAGGGCGCGGTGGCCCCAGTAGAAGGCCCAGTCCTCTACGATGAAGAAGAACGCGAGCTGGAGCAGGAGGGTGGGGAGGGACAAGAGGGCGGAGGGGGGCGTCGCGCAGCCGAGGAAGGAGAAGAGCGGGTGCGAGAGAAGGATGATCGGGAGGGCCCGCTGGAAGTGGCTGAGGAGGACGCGCGAGGGGCAGCGCGCGATCGCGGACCGCGTCGCCGGCTTGGACGGCTGGAGCTTATACCGCGTGAAAGACGGCACCCGGTCCAGCACCATGAACGGCTGGTACGTGCCCAGTACAACAGTCGCTTTCCGCCGCAAAGTCTCTAGAGATGCCTGCTTACAAGCTGCGTTACCCGGAGCCCTTGTTGAGAATACAGTATGACCCTTCCTACTTTATCCGCGGCTTGGTTTTCGATAAAGAATCTGGGAACATCATTAACCTGGATAGACACAAGTACGTCAAGCGTGCCATGCACGGGTTTGGCATTCTGTACAAGGAGGATCGCGCTTCCATGTACGACTCCCTCTCCACGTCTGGTGACGGCTTTGGCGAGCCGCGTTTCACTGTTCTGGACGCCATGTTGCTGTGCCAGACGCCTATATGATTAGCAGTGTCGTGGCGTACAAGGATTCCAACCCGGGCGAAATTAAGCAGTCTTACTCCCAGATTTACAAAGACAAACGCACAAGCGTTGACATGTGCTATCGGGATAGCTCTAATAAGGACCGTGTAGAGGAAACCCCGGGTATGGCAAATATAGTTCTATCACACATATATATCGACCGGCCATTAAATACTGTAGAGTCCGGCACCTGGCCGACATCACACTTTTCTTACATGGCCAGTATCACTGTGACAACAATGTATCAGCCATGTAGCCGTCAGAGCTCTAATATGACGGAGGAGGTGTACAGTAACCAGTTGTGGGACAAGGCGTTGCGCTGCGGAACCGTATTTTCGGAAGTAAAATATCTGCATGCATTTTTGCTAGGGTTCTGCCAGCGACGTGCGCGCAGGTGCGGAATTATCTCGCGACGCATCCGGGCGTGGACTACCAAGCGGTGGCACGCTACGCGCAAGCGATAGGCGAGACGCACCGCTCGGCTCGAAGACAGGCGACCTCCTTCGCGTCGCCTCAAGCACCGTCCGACTCGGTGAGAAGATTCACGCGCAACGCGCGGACAAGGCCCGTGCTGTCGGTCGAGTCCCTGTCTGAACTCCCGACAGCACGCGGAACCGAAACGGAGGAGATACTGGCGGTGACGGACCAGTCGGCGACGCCGAGCTCGCTTAGCTCGCCGCCGACTAGCTACCATCCGTCACCTGCCTCGTCCCCGGCGGGCGCGCCGATGGCGCCCGCCCAACACGGTAACGCGCGCGCACATCCGTACGGAAGGCCAGTACAGAACCAGCGGGTCCGGGTCTTCAATCAAGGATTACCTGGACCCCCGCCGTGTCGATTCTGTCTGGACCTGACCCACCGACAGGAGCAATGTCCTGTGGTGGCGGATAGCGCGCTGCGTTCGAAGCTTTTGCAGGCCCGCGAGGCCAATTATCAAAAGCTTCGGATCCGCCAAGGTCTCCGCCCGGGTTCGCCGTTCGAGCGCCAACCGCCGACCGCGTGGCGAAATTCGCGTGCGCAGGCTCCCACGGGCATCAACGTGGTCGAGCCGCGCGAGGCCGTCCAATCGGAAGAACCCGCGCTACCGCTGACGGACGAGGGGCCCGAGGACCTTCGGTTGACGGGGGAAGCCGGGGAGGACGCGTAGAGGCGTCGACGATCCTCCCCGTGCCAAGCCTCAATAAACAAGGCACCCCGTCGACCGCTTCGGTACGCGCGCCATCGCAGAGCCGAACGGACGAAGCGGCAATTTGCTTCTTCAAGAAGCAAAATTATAAGGTCACCGCAACGGTCGGGCAACGACGCGCGATGATGCGCGCCATCACGCCGGTTCTAGATTCGGGCGCCGGCCCAAATCTAATCCACCTACGCTGTGTGGCAGAACCGTGGCGCGCTGCCATCCAGTCCGCGCGGAGCCCGCCGCTCATCGACGCTTCGAATAGGTCGATGAAGGCCCTCGGAGAGCTCAAACTGTACGTCCGGATTGGTGAGTTCGTCGCGCGCGTGCCGTTCTTGGTCGTCACCAACCTCGCGGTGGACTGTATCCTCGGAACCACGTTCCTGGATCGCCACGTGAAGGCGATCCTGCCACCGCAGAGGAAGGTGCTGTTCCATCATGCGCCGTCCGTAGCGCTGACGGGAGTCACACCCTCGAGGCACGACCGCAAGATGGCCTCGAGGGGACCGTCGCAGCAGCTCCCGCAGGAGGAAAATTCGGCCGACCGGAAGCGCGCGCAGTTCCCGACGAACGTACCGTCACGGAAAATTCGCGTGGTCAAGGGGGTCACGATACCCCCGATGACCTAAGCGATGGTACGCGTCGCAACACCGGTTGGGGGGCTTTGCTTCCTGCAAAACCACCCCAAAACGGCGCATAAGAATTTATGCCTGATGGCCCAGGGGGTCATGGACCTCTTCCCGGGCGAGCCGTTTACGGTGCTTGTTAGCAACTTCGGAAGCCGCGCGGCCCACGTCCCCAAGCATACCGTTGTCGGTCTCGCGTTGCCATCCCCCACACACATCCTGACACTTGGCGTGCCGGTCCCCGGAGAGGCCGACGCTAAGGAAGGGGGAGGGAACAAAAATAATTCCTCGACCGCTACGGAGGAACAAGCGCGACGCGAACAACCAGTTACGGACGAGAGCAGAAGACAATCCTCCACCGCTACGGAAGGATACGCGCGTCGCAAAGAATTTGCTACGGACGAAGGCAGGATTAATTCCTCACCCGCAGGGGAATGTGCGCGACGAGAAGGACCCGTTACGGACGATGGCAAAATTAAATCCACCACCGCCACGGGAGGAGGCGCGCGACGCGAAGAACCGGAAACGGACGACGCCCACAGTGGCAATCCCGCTAACGCGGATGAGCGGACCGATACGGACGCGGAGAAGACCCGCTCGTGGGAAGAAGACGTCCATATTGGTGCAGAAGACAGTACCGTCCGGTCGGAAATTATGGACATGCTGTCCGAGTTCAAGGACATGTGGTCCGGCCACTTGGGTAAGATCGATGCTACGAAGCATCGCATCGAGCTGAAGCCCGGTGCGAAGCCGATCTACCAAGCACCCTACCGAGCCGGACCCATCGCGCGCGAGAAGGAGAAGAAGGAAATCGACCGCATGCTGCGCGCGGGAGTCATCGAACCGACATCGGCCGAGTGGGCGAGCCCCGTGGTCTTCGTCCCTAAAAAGGACGGGACCATGCGGTTCTGCGTGGACTACCGCAAGCTAAACGCCGTTACGGTTCGCGACTCCTACCCACTACCGCGCATGGACGAATGTATCGACTCGCTCGGCGATGCCACTGTCTTTACCACGCTAGACTGTAATAGCGGGTATTGGCAGGTGGAGATCGCCGAGGAGGACCGCGATAAAACAACGTTCGCGTCGCATTCGGGCCTCTACCGCTTTCTACGCATGCCGTTCGGTCTCAAAAACGCGCCCGCGACATTTCAACGAGCGGTCGACATCATCCTGTCCCGCGTGAAATGGGAGACCGCGTTGGTCTACCTTGATGACGTCATTGTCTACTCGCGAACCGTTACGGAACATATGGCACACGTGCGCGAGGTACTACGCTTGCTACAAGACGCCGGCGTATCGCTAAAACTATCGAAGTGCGCGTTTTTCGATACGTCGGTTACCTACCTGGGTCATGTTATCCGACCGGGACGGCTGGAGGTCGAGCGTCGCAACGTTGTCGCGATCGAGCGGGCGCGCGCGCCAACTAACCAAACGGAGCTACGGTCCTTTCTCGGTATGTGTAATGTCTACAGGAGATTCGTCAAGGGCTTCGCGAAGATCGCCGCACCGCTTAATCGGAAGACCGGCAAAAATCAGCCCTTCGAGTTCGGGGTCCTATCCGATGCGGAATACGAAACATTTGAGGCGCTGAAGAAGCGCCTCGTGTCACCGCCAATTCTCGCGTTGCCCCGTTACGGTCAGAAGTACACGCTGGACACCGACGCGTGCGGACACCAAGTGGGCTGCGCCCTTTTACAGGAGCAGCCCGACGGGTGTCGCCTACCGATCGGATACTGGAGCCGCGCGCTAACAGACGCGGAACGCAACTATACGACCACCGAGAAGGAATGCTTGGCCGTAGTGTGGAGCATTCTAACGCTACGGCCGTACCTGTACGGAAGCACGTTTAATCTCCGCACAGATCATGAGGCCCTGCGCTGGGTCCTCAATCTGGCGGACAGTTCCGGGCGGCTCGCACGCTGGCGCCTACGCTTGGCGGAGTACGACTACGACGTACAGTACCGCCCGGGCGTCAAGCACCAACTCGCGGACGGCGTCTCGCGCCTACGCACCGACGGCGGAGACACCGCTCCGGTCGATGACGAGGTCCCGTGCTTCGTTGTCCAGTCGCAGGAAGGCAGCGAGCCCCTCCTGGACAAGGTGCACTGGGACCCGACACAAGACCGTCCGGACGGACTTCACGCGCTCGCGGTAACTCCCGAGGAACGCGACGTGGCGTCCATCTCGGTTGAGGATTTCCTACGCGAGCAGGCGGACGACGCGTTCTGTCGCGTCGCTGCCGAAACGGTCGGAGAGCCTAATTCTAAGTTTGACGTCGACCGCTACGGTTTCCTTGTAAGGAAGTCCCCGCTCGATGGGACCCTACAACGCGTGGTACCGAATCGGTTACGCCCCCGGGTACTGTACCTTGCACACCATCCGAGGTTAGCCGGTCATCCGGGGGGAACGCGCATGTACTACACCCTGCGAAGGGAGTACTACTGGCCACACATGGCCAACGATGCGTTTGCGACCGTACGGAACTGCGCGTCGTGCGCTGCTACCCGCGGGACGCCTGTCAAGAACCAGAAGGATCTCAAGCTGTTCCCCGCGGCGGGCCCCATGGAGTTTGTCGCGATGGACCTCCTGGGCCCGCTGCCCAAGACCGCGCACGGGAACCAACACGTGCTGGTTATTACCGATCGGTTTTCCAAGCTTACGCGCAGCATACCGCTACGGACTACCATCGCTTCGGTCGTCGCTAATGCGTTCCTAGACAACTGGGTCTACGTCTACGGAGCGCCGCGCTACGTGCTCACCGATAACGGTCCGCAGTTCGCTGCTAAATTCTTCGATGCGGTATGCGCCCTCCTGGGGGTGAGGCATTATCTCACGACGGCCTACCACCCCCAGACGAATGGGCAAACCGAAAGGTTCAATCGCACGCTGGTGCAACGTCTCCGACATTACGTGGAGGAGCACCAGCGCGATTGGGACAACTACGTGCAGCCGCTGACCTTCGCGTACAATACGCATGTCCACCGGTCGACGGAGACCACTCCGTTCGACCTGGTGTTGACGCGGCCACCGTCTGGATTGATCCTTCCCGGAACTGTACCGCAGGGCGCGGGGACCCATCTAGAGGACCCGCGTACCCCGGTACAGTACAAGAGGGCCACGCTGCGCAAGCTCCGCGACGCTCTCGACCGCGCACGGATGAAACTTACCGCTTCGCAAAAGCGGTACAAGGACAATTTCGACAAGAAGGTCCGCTTTCGGCCGGTCGTCAAGGCGGGCGACTTCGTGTACGTGGACCGCCCGCCACGTCCGTTGACAAGCGTCGAGCGCCGCGCGCGTGCGCGAAGTCCGACCGATACGGACGACCTCTCTGTCAAGCTTCTACCCAAGACAGAGGGTCCATTTCGCGTGCGCTCCGTTACGGACACCACGGTCCTGATCGAACAGGACGGCGTGGAGAATCGCGTGAGCATCGACCGCGTGACGAAGATGCCACGCGGGCCGGGGGATATCGTCACACTACGAGGTCATATTTTCAATATCTGAAATGATTTTTTAGAATGGCCCGGTAGATTTAGTGGTTCGAATTTTGTTTTAGATTTTTTGGCGCGCGCGCAGCACACTTTTCTGATCGTATCAAACATACCGCTGGTCTAGCTTGATGAGCCATTTTAAATGTAAAATATAGTATAGGACGGATATCTGTTAGTTTCTACTAGATCCAGGCTGATATTGTACTGGTGCGCACCAACACTTTGAAGCTGCATAGTGTGGCCATCCACGTGTGGAAAATGGGAAGGAGCTTAGTTCATTGCTCGAGATCGCTTCAGTGTAAATGTATCGCAGCGTCGTTTATTAGTAGCCTTAAACTACATTACTATACATTACCGCCAGCGGTGTTGGGTGAACCCGGCACATCCTGTTGACCAACAGTTCCCGGGTGCACCGGACTGACAATTTCGTTCATCGCATCTTCGTTCAGCTCTCGACGCGCGTCCGCGCAATGCGAGTCCCCCACAAACATCACATATGGCATCACGACTGCCAGCTGCCCTGGAACACGAACATGCCTTTTCCTGTCCCTCTTAGACCAATGCCCGGAAACCTCTTGCGCTCTCCGCCACACCAAATGAAAAGCCCGACTGGGCAGAGGAACTGCGCTTGACACATTTGGGTCTTCCACTATGGACGGCCTCCGCCTAGTACAACGCAGGCCTGCATCGAAGGTCTTGCTTTCCGAGTCCCATATGCGGTTGTTCCTGAACAACACAAGCTCTCCGCTCCCGGGGTTAGCAACATCCCTTTCGAAGGTGTTTCCGCAACTGCGCCCTACAAAAACTGCAGCGGGGGCCCCGACATCGCTCGAATATACATACGTACCCATCAACCTCAACATTCCGACCCCCGCACTGCCCTCCTTCTTCAACATCGCGAGACGGTCCGCCTTATGGTATAATCCCAGAAATGAACAAAGCCCTGCCATGCGATTGAACAGTATGTAGAATGTCTGCGATGTCCCGGCCGGGCCCTGTGTCTCTGCATACTCAGGATAGAACACCAGACGCAATGTCGAATCCTCGACCATGCAGCCGTATAGA
>NW_005178548.1:0-28939 GCF_000350225.1 Chondrus crispus | reverse complement strand
GCTGCGCAGCGCGCCTTGCGGTCGGTTACTGTACCGGTGTGATCCCGAATGTAACTGAATGTCATTGTGAGTGGTATGAGCTTCTCATGTATGGGGATCTGTCGGTCTGGTATCCATTTGATGGTTTCTGTCGCGTCTAGCTTATCGAGCTCTGTGTCGTGTGCATGTTCCCATTCGGCAGCGTCAGGGTAGGTTCTGGCTTCTTGTCTGGTACGGGGGTCGGGTGTGGTGAGTTGTAGTCTGGTTCCGCGTGTTGCTGCTGGTGAAGTGCGGAGGACGGCTGTTGTGGTCACTGTAGGGTCATGTGTTTTTGTGTACGGACGGAAGTCTTGCGTGCGTGTGATGTGGTACTTGCTTGTGTGTGTATCTTGCACTGTGATCGAGTGGGGGCTGTTGGAGTACATGTATCGTACTGCTCGGCTGCGTGTGTCTAGTTTGCGTTTTGTGCCGTATATAGGTATTGTGCCTAATTGTCCGAAGATGAGTAGCTGCTTCGGCTGTGCTTTCTGTTTGTGCCATAGTGTGTATGGGGCTTGTCCGGTGGCCCGATGAGGTATGCTGTTGTATTTATAAGCCGCATCGCGTACTGCATCCTCCCAATAGGCGTCCGGTAGGTTGGCGTGGTGGAGATTGGCTCTGGCGGCGTTCATGAGAGTTTGATTAATTCTCTCGGCAATAGAATTTTCCTAAGGCTGATGCGGGGTATTATTCTCGTACTTGATACCGAGGGAGGCGTAGGTGTGCAGCGCGTGGTTGGATTTAAATTTGCGTGCGTTGTCAGTGCGGTAGGTTCGAGGAAGGCGGTTGCGTTGCTTCAGCAGCGCGAAGAATTGCGGCATGATGATTCCTACTTCGCTTCGGGATTTGAGAAAATACAGCATGACGTATCTGGAAGCCGCATCTATGTACGTTAGGAAATGGTGGTTGCCGTGGTTGGATGGAGGATGGATAGGGCCGCATGTGTCAGAACTTAGATATTCGCCCGTGTCATAGTGGTGTTGAGTGGGAGAATGGCGTGCCGGTCGTTGCTTCGCGTGTGCGCATGCGGAGCATGACAGTCGGTTTTGGGTGGCGGCGAGAGCGGGTGGAAGGCCGTGTAGCTTCCTCGATTTGGCGATGTCTTGTATTTTGCGTAGGGGGGCATGGTTGAGCTTTAAATGCCAGTGGTGTAAGATCTTGTCTGTGGCCTTACAGGGGATCGGTGGGATGGGGGGTGCCGGTATTGAGCTTACAGGTAATGGTGTGATGGATTTCCTTTTTGTTGTAGTGGGAGGAGGGGCTCGAGTCGCGATGAGGCGCGGATTGGCAGGGGTTTTTGAAGGGGTTTGTGAACTGTGTTTTGACGACGGCGTGGGTGTTTTGGATCTGGGTTTCGGGGCGGGGATTGTGCGTGCTCCCCTTGCCTGTGCGTTCTTTGTTCTCTTCCATGCATACGCGTTGATGGCGGGGTCCCATGGGGCTGTGCCTAGGATAGTTCCACGGGAGCGCTTGTCGAGTATGTATGCAGCGTTGGGCGTGAAGAGGACGTTGCCTCTGGTCTTGGTGATGGATCGCACCGAGAGGAGGTTGCTAGTTATGTTTGGGGATACAACAGCGGGGATCTTGAGTGCACGTCCCTTATTCGTCTTGATCGTCGTCTGTCCGGCATGCGTGCATTTAACGATTTGGTTAGTTGCGGTTTTTGTTTTGTGCTGTATGGGTTGTGGTGTCTGTATGGAGGCGAGGTTGGCCATGTGTGTTGGGTGGGCGCCCGAGTCGAGGATGTACGTACAGTAGTCCTGATGCAGGCTGTGATCGGTTGTGTCGTCCAGCTCCATATCCGAGTCGTTTGTGTAATCGTCTTGACGTTGAGCGCCCCGTGCCGTCTGGTACGGCTTGGTGCGTACGGGTTGACGGGTATGATGGCGGGGGTGTGCTGCGTGATTGCACTCGGCGTCGGTGTGCCGGGGGTGGGAGACGCCTCGTGACATGTGGAATCTGCATGGATTAGATGGTACAGGGAGGTTTCGGCGGGGGAAGCGGTTGTAGCGTTGAGGGGCCGAGGCTGGATTTCTGAAAAATTTTGAGCCTCCGGCGTCGCCGTGCATTTGAGAGATGCGTAGTTGTGCCGCTTGCCGGTAGAGGTCCATCCGATTGAACTTGTGCACAAAGTCTTTTGTGTCGTTGCGGTCCAGGGCAATGAGTTGGCTGCCAATCGCGGCCGTGGCGGGGTTGAACCGCAGGCCGTCGATGAGGAACTCTACTGTTGTTTTGGGGTCGGCTATTTCTGGGAACCGTGCTGCGATCATTCTGGTTCTGATCTGCTCATGGGCCTTGATGTACTGATCAAGAGTCATACCGGGCAGAAAGTGTGTCTGCTCGGCTAGCTGCTTTAGGTATTTGTGGTCCGAAGCGTTGGTTGTGTCCAAGTGAGAAGTGACTGCCTGTATGAGATCGTAAGGAGTTGGATCGCTTGTGGGGGTGAGTATGAGGTTGGCTATGTGGGCTGGTATGGACGTGATCAGCTTGCCGAGTAGGTAGTTCTTGTTGCGGTTGAATGTTGCTAGATCGGTGGGGTCTTGTGGAGGAATGGGGTTGCTGATGATGTGCTCGATGGCGTCGATCGTGTGTGCTGCTGCTCGAGTGGCTACGATCCACGGCCCGTAGTTGGTCGGGTCGAGGCGGGGGATGTCGGGTCGTTTTTCCATGGTGCGTATGTCCTGGTGAGTGTTGTTTGTGATGTGAGATGTAGTGTGATTTGTCGTGTAGTTTGTTGTGTAGTTTGTCGTTTGGTTTGTCGTGTGTTGAGTTGATGTGGTAGGATTTGTCGGTGGGTGGTCGTGGTTTGTCGTGTTGTGTGTTGATGTCGTACGATTTGTCGGTGGGGGGATGTAGGTGAGGGGCTGAGATGGGGTTAGCCTGGGGCTCCTCCGCGTTGGGAGGGATCAGTTTGTTCTTGTCGTGGTGGGTTCCGATCGTGAAGCGGGGAAGGTTGAATTATGCAAGGTAGCAAAAGGTGCCCATAACCTGTGTGAACAGAAGACCGATACCTCCTCGTTTACTCGTCGTCGCTCGCTAGTTATAAGTCTATCCTGAAGGACAGACTGTCCTGTGCGGTCTGACAGGGAGGAAGGATAATTGTTCTAGAGGGTTCAGGAGAGTCTTGATTATTTCCAGATACCTGACTAATCACGGACATCATTTGGCACTCCCGACATAGACAAAAGTGTGCAATTGTACAATTTGTCTCCTATTTAGAGGTGGACTGTCAGCTCCCGGGTGACAAAGGCAGTAGCAACACAACAGGTGAATCAGAGTAGGATCGTGATAGTAGCATATTCGTAAAAGGACAGGGACCCAGTATGAATGATACGGTTTGGCCTAGGCGGCAGTTGCAATTGAGCATACTTTGGTTTTATTGTTGGCAGTGCGTCTTGCTGCCTGTGATGATAACCATACACGCACACACGTCCACACGTATTGCACGACTCACAGCCCTTCAATGACGACGGCGTGAGGCCACTAGCCTTAAGCGAGAGAGGAAGAGATAGATAGATAAACAGAGATATCGACTCATCAGCACACTGCCGAAACTTAATACCGTACAGTATGTCTAGATGAGATTTGAAGCAGTACAGTAACCACAATGGAAGTAGGGAGCAAGGCGAATTCCGCAAAGGTATTCTGTTGACATGTAATGCCTGAGTCAGTCTGCATTCGAGGGTACTGTTGAATCACGTGGCATTCCATTAAAACCAAGGCGCGCATTTTTGTCGTAACTACGTGCGATCGCTGCGGGCATACAACCAGCATTTTTTGCGGTACATAGTCATTTTGAGTAGCGATATTCCATGCATAACTGCCAGGGCAATACAGCTTTGGCCCTAACAACTAAAACAAAATGAAATGTCTTTAACTGAAGTACATGGCCAAGTTCGTCCATGTCTACTCATCGTTCATTACAGTTCACAACAGTATCCATGGAAAGGGAAAAAATAAAGAGAACGGTACTAGGACTATGTGCCTTCTCTTATTTTTATTAAACAGTGAATTCGAGCTCGAGAACCGTCCTGTCATCCACATTCGACCGGCCCAACCTGCGTTGAATCGTTACCCCATTCACGACAACGTTGACCACCCACCTCGTACGCTTATTGAAGCAGTTATTGAAGTGCATCAACTTTACAGTGTACTTCCCTGGAACCATGTTTTCGAAGGACACAGCTTCCTTGCCGGCCGGAAACAGGCCGCACGCGGCCACCAAGTTGTCATTGACACGGCCTCCCAAAGATCCAGGAGGGCCTTCAACGGAAAGATCGAAGTCATCGGAGGAATCCCACGCCACATCCACAACGATCGGGCGGACAACGGGTCGGAATGCTATGCAATCTCTGGGATCTGAAGTAGCAATCGTGCGGAAGACGGAGCCATCAGTGTTATCAATGTTGTAGTTGCGGATGGGAAGACGAACGCAAAGATCATCGAGGAAGTCCTCCTGATTGCCGACAGAGGCACGACGAGCGACACCTTGACGGTTGCGCTGGAATGTGAGAGGGGTGACGCGGAAGTAGTTTCTCGGAAAGGCGGGGCTGAGTCCATTAGGCCTGAACTTATTGATGGGAGTGATGGTTGAGCCAGATTGAATGAGGGCAGTGCCAGTGGATCGAATCCTTCCGAGCGTTCGGCCACCGGGGAAGTTACGGCAGATGAATCCTGTGCGGGAATAGTCAGGCCCGCGTAGAATACTGCGGGCATTATTCGGACGCATAGAGCCGTCTAAACGGCAGAAGCGGAACCTGCATACGTTCCTACATTGGGCGTTCGCTGTGAAGGCGAGAGCGGACAGGAGTAGGACGAAGAGGAATGAAGCGTTCATGGCTGCTATGTGATGAGTGCTGCACCGAAGCGTTGGTTGTTTGTGTTGTGGTGCAGAGAGTTGGTCAGGTTTGAGTTGAGGACTGTCTTTATACTCGTAAATGTGACTGCGAAATAGCCCATGGAGGGGACATTAACAAAGAAGAAATAACCCCCAGTGGCTGTAGGGCTGTTGTTAAAGTATGAGACTCGAATGTTGGAATAGAATCGAGCACTTCCGGTACTTGAAGTCAGGACGCAGATATCATGAGATGGATAGCGGATGCTGTTCTCCGCGAAAGTAGAAACTAAAGGCAGAGAAGAGCTGGAAATGGGCGTTTTGACTTTCCCTTCGAGGACCCCATGGCAATCATGCATGTAGACTACGGATCGCGCAAGTATGCTTTGTAACGGACATGGGGATCAAACATGGAAGAAGGATTCGATTAGAAAGGAAAAAGCTTTGAAAGCGAGAAAAGCAATAAATCCTGCTGATACTGTACCAGCAGGATTTATTAATAAAGGGGAGGCGGAGGCGGAGGCGGAGAAATGTTTTGGGAGACATGACGCTTAAAATACCAAGGACGCCCCCTGGCTAAAAGGGCCAAAATTAACGAAGTAGATAGTGTTCGCGGAATGTGATGCACGGTAGGCGCGCCTTATGACATTAGCAAGATGTGCAAAAGACTATTTTCTCTGTACATCCAGCAGGACGATGATGAACGGAAGCAGCTTTTTGGAAATAGTACGGCACAATGCAATATGTAGAGCGTTTCAGAAGGTTTCGTAAAACGAATCTGAATGGGGTTGGAAAGGCGGATGAAGTGGGGGAGCAGAGTAGGGCTTTTTGACTTTGTAAGAGCCAAATTTTGGCATGCATTGCAGGAGGACAGCTATGCCATGTGTGACGGCACATTGCCAGCTTGATGGCGCTGATAGATGCTTTGATGTCATCAGCTCGTGCGCGTCAGCTCGTGCGCGCTGTGCTTTGCAATGGGTGGAGTTCAATAATATGCAGGTGATGAGATGTTATGTGGCGGAGAAATGTACACATCTATCAGTCTGGGCGTGTTTGCATAGGACGGCAAAGAATAGGAATGATCGCAAAACAATCTATCACCAGAAACCGCGGCTTCTGTTGATGTGGCGATGGTTGAGGTATGAGAGGGGAAGGATACTAAGGATATTGGACTACAGATGGCACTCAGGTGCAAACCCACTATTATTTAGGTAGGCTTTTTAGGTAGGCGGCGACGGCCGCTCTGTGACATTGCGCCCTCTGGGTGGTCGGAATATAGCATAGTCAAGAGTCGTTCTCTACTGTGCTTGCCCCTCGGTGGCCTGCCGAGGTTCCGGCGCTGACCGCCCCTTCCACCACAGCAGCGGCAGGGCCTAATAGGTGTGACGATGGAGGGGCGGTGTCGGACGAAGCTAGTGACCACTGCATACAGTACAAGGGTGAGCGCGGTCTGGTAGCCCGAGTAAACTTTTCCGTTCTCTATCTCTCTTTGTTTGTCTCGGGACTACCCTTGGGTAGATCGACAGCTTCCGTCCTTCCTGGCATAGACACCGCGGACAGTCATGCTGCACATGCATCCCGTCGCCATCACATGTCATCCGGCGGCCTTGTCAGAGAACAGATGTAAATCTCGCCTCTCATTCATGGCGCTGTATGGCTAGGGTTCTGAGACTGAATCGTCACTACTTTTGGATTGGCCGTCAGAGAGATTGTTTGACTTTGTATCATACTGTATCCTAGGGTGCGGCTGGTTGAGATGCAGCCCCGAAATAAGTTGGCTGCCAGTGGCAGCGGCTGCCACTGGCAGCCAACTTACTTCAGCAAGACAAATGATATGTGGCAGGCTGCCACATATCATTTGTCTTGCTGTAAAATGCATCTATCCCCGAAAAAGCCCCAAAAACACAACGGTACACCTGATCACAGCTCTTGGTGCTTTCTGGTTAGCACCCTGATCTGTCTTTACGGTACGCAGTTACAGGCTCTTTCAACTCCGTGTCTTCCGTACAGGAAGCATCTCTGCCAACTAATCTTAGTTGTGTCTTAGAGACACGCTCTACCCTCCGCAGACAACTCTTGTGATCAGGAATCTTCGCGACAAGCATTTTATTTCGTGGCTATCCCTATATCTTCTAAAAACACCTGCTGGAGCAATCCCAGAAGCATTCCTGCCAAGACACCACTCCGCTGACGCGCGCGTCTTTGCTACCCTGGTAGATGTCGTGACAGCCACGGTTGAAGGGGAATCTACTTACAGTTACCAATTCGGTACGCCTCCTTACGGGATGGTGAAAGTGATCTCAAGAACCTCCCTGCCATCCACATTCGAGCGACCACTTCTCTGCAGCACCCTGACTCCCTCCACGATCGCATTTACTCTCCACCGCGTGCGCGCGTTGAAGCAGTTGTTAAAGTGGAATAATTTGATCGTGTACGTCCCCGAAACCTTAGTGGTAAACGTCACAGTTTCCTTCCCGGCGGGCGGGCCACCGCACGCGGCCACCAAATTGTCGTTGATTCGGAACCCATTAGACCCCGGCGGTCCTTCCACGGAGAGGTCGAAGTCGTCGGAAGAATCCCACGCCACTTCCACGAGCACCGGCCGGTTGACCGTTCGGAACGAGATGCAATCCCTCGGGTTCGACGATGCAATCGTGCGGAACACGGAGCCGTCGTTGTTGACGATGTCGTAGTTGGTGATGGGCAGACGCACGCAAAGATCGTCGAGGAAGTCCTCTTGGTTCCCGCGGCTGGGACGCCGTCCCAGGCGGATTCGTCCAGTTGCAAAGGGATGTTGTAGAGGCGGAAGTGGTTCCTAGGAAAGCGAGGGGAGAGCCCAGTCGGTCTCCATCTGTTGATGGCGACGTTTCCCTTGTTCTCCAGGATCGCCGCGCCCGTTCTCTTAATCGTACCGAGCGTGCGGCCGTTCGGGAAGCTGCGGCAGATGAAGCCGGTGCGGGACGAGTCCGGCCCGCGGAGCAGAATCCTCGCGCCCTTGGGGCGCAGGCTCGGGGGGTCAGAGCCGTCGGCGCGGCAGAAACGGAACCGGCAGGTGCGGCCACATTGCGCGCTCACGGTGAGGGCGAAGGCGGACAGGAGAAGGACGAAGAGAAATGAAGACTTCATGGCCGGGGTGTGTCGAATGCAGGAACGTTGCTTCTCGCTGTGGTGGTGGGAGGGATATGAAGTGCATGGCGTGAGCTGAAGCTGGGTTTATATAGAAGGGAATCGATGCGTTAGAACCGGCAGACTCGCCCCAGATTGTAGGCAGTGCGTCTGGAGGAGGACCTCTTGCGGCGCTCATGGTATCTCAAGCAAACTTGCGGCAGAAAATATCTGGCAGAGATGCATGTTGCACTTCTGTCTTTACTCAAGAGAAAGGATAATGTTGATATGTGTTGAATCAAAGAGCCCCATACACTTCTTTGCAACGTGAATCTGGGACCATACTGGTAGGTGCCCCGAAAACAGTCTCTCATTCTGAGTCACTTTGGTGTTTTGGATAGCGCAATGTGATCCGGCTCAGATGCCATAGGGTTGCAACTTTTGGTGCTTTAGGAAAGCGAGGTCTACGTGTTTGATTTGAAGTTACAGAAAGTGACCTCCGGTTTAGTATGTTGACCTCCGCGGCGCTGTGGAATATGGTGCACTCTCTCAGATTTGGAGCAGAATAGAGGTTTACTAATTCAAGGAAGAAGAAACAGAATGGCTTTGTTGGGCAGGGGAGAGTCGAAAGATCAGGACACGTGGTGAGAAGTGTTCAGTGGGTATACGGCTAGAATTCAATAGATTACAGCCACGTTTGCCCCAAAGACTACGCTGAAAAGGTACATTAACATGCCCGTATCAGACGACACTATGGGGGGCGTCTTCGCCAGCAGCTGCACATAGCGAGTAAGGGCGTTATCTGACACGAGGGCACAATATCGGCTGGCTTTCCCAAGCAATCCCGTGTGATGTTACTCAATGCAGTTGAGTGAGTTGTGAGTTGACGAAAGTTTACCAACCTTCGAAGAGACACCCTACACGAGGAACACGGAGGCATAGTGGAGATGCGCTGATGTCAGATTGGTGGTACGGGTTGGCTGATATATTGCTTTGTTGGCGTTAGCAAGATGACAAGTTGTCACCTGAAAGGGTCCTTCTATCCCGACTGCGGGACACGAGAGATTTTCATACTATCAAAAGATATAATGCTTCTCGAGCAATGTACGCTAGCTATCCTATCCATTCGAAAAATTTTCATCATCACCACCCCATCGAGCGTTCCCCAGTCCGATAGCCCCTTGACTTGGAGTGCAACACGATAACGGGGGCACCTGCAGCATGTAAGGCCCTACTTCCACTCGAAAAGGCTTGCTTGTGCTCCCACTCTCGAGTTTCCGCTGTTGGCTTTCTACGTGCTACCGTCTAAAACTTGTAGATTAGCACAAGAGATTCATCTATAATTTCGAACTGCTTCTCATACACGTCGGTCTATCTCAACTTGTGGTGAGCGTCCGCACTCCTTGAACAGACCTGTACAGCATCTTCGAATGAATGTATGAGTACGGGGCTCTGTTCTGCAAGATGTTGTATGTTTGTTCTTACCAGCGTGGGTGACAGCGTAGAAATCGCCGTTTGAGCTTTCGGAAGAAGCATTTCTCCAGACAACTTTCTCCATAACGGTGGACTGGTGAAAGGCTGTGAAGGTTTTTTACGGCGGCCTTTTGTTCTGCGAGAGCGAATCCTCATTAGTAAGGCAGTCATTAATGGCAGAGCCCCACGAAAAGAAGTGTGGCAGACGCCCAAAGTAGAAGAGACAATACAGTACTGCTTTCCATGTGGTGACGGGGCGGCTCGCTCAGGCTACACCGGGCACAAGACTCGAGTGTGATAAACTTAGGTTGTAGGTCCCTTGGCGCCGTTTCCGGCATGAAGCAAGCACACCTGCCACGTAAATGAACGGAAAGATATAGGTGGTACAGTATGATACATACCTGTGCTCTCTCCCTTCGCTTTGTGGTTCATTTTCCTGGCCGCTTGTTCTCCACGCGATCCCTCCGGCGCCGATGAATGCAATGCAATTCTGTCATACGGCGTATCGTTTACTTGCGCTTGCGGGGCAAGCAGCGGGATCTGAAAAGCATAGCTGTGTGTCTCTCTGAATGTCTTGTTGTGAAAAGAAAATGTGCGTGGTGGAGTTTGTGTATGGGCGATGCTGCGGGGAGCGGGGACACGTTGAATGGGTAGCTGCGGGCTGGTGGTAGCGCGTTTGAAGAGAGCAAGTAGCTGGCGCTGGCAGGTGACGAAATGCTAAAGCTACGTATGCATCAAGGAGGACGAGTGGTGCATCGTGCGTGCTGTTGTCACTCGCGAAAGGTCGCTTGCAATTCACGCCAGCAAAGCACCTCCCCCCCTTAGTTTGACATCCCACTGTACTTGGGTGGTGGTGTTATTTTTTGAGGCCCGTATACTTGTTCGATTGACAAGAGGTACGTATGGCCATTCCTGGAGAACACTGCCGTTATAAAGTTACTAGAAGGAAGGGTTATATGGTTGTTGTATGCGTGTGGGGGCAAGGAGAAGTGCCTTGCGAGGGTTTTCAACATGTCGCTTTACTCTGGGTCGTCTTGACACGGAAGATGTATGATTTCATTTTACAGTGTAGCAGTGGGGAATGGAAGGGATCTCCCGTCCGTGGGCACTGTGGTGCAAGGCACTGTGGTGCAAGGAACGATGATCCAGTTTTACTGAATATTTGTTTTTTTGTAGTGCTAAACAACAAAAAAAGTTGTAGTAAGAGAGCGGTGCCGGGACGGCGGTGCTGCCTGGGAAGCTGGTGTCTGTGATACGTGTACGCGTGTCACAGTGTGGGAGCTGTACATGGGATTCATGACAGGCACGAACGTAAATTACAGTATCTATGCAATGTTCGAGAATCGGAGGGAATATGGCACCTCCTTGTGTACACATGGTACACGTGTCATTCAGCGCCGCTGTCACCTCCAGCCGACTCCTACTACAGTACTACAGTACTACTGTCTGTCTGACAGACAGTAGTACTGTAAGATAGTAGTAGGAGTGACTCTGTCATGGAGAGACTCTCCCTCAGGGAGAGTCTCCTGTGGTGTTAATTGATGCTTCAGGGGAGACACGTGTGGCAGCCCATAGTTTGCTTCACCAAGCGAAAATGCGGTGAGACCTCGGTGTTCCACAACTCCCCAGTCTTTCACGAGCGCTGGTCCGCAGGACTAAATTTTGCTCTGAATTGCTCTGTGTTCCACAATATGCCGATGGGAAGGGTACCCTTCGAAGGGTAGGCGACGGTGCAAGTAAGAGGCGAGAGCGGAGGCGATCATGGAAGAGGGGGAAGGCACGTCGCTTCACTAACTACTTCGAAGTACAGAATTGTACCCACAATTCTGCATCGTTTGCATTTCTGCAATGCGTATTACACGTTGCTACGTGTACAAGAAATTTGTCTCCTAATGAAAGCACCTCATTCTTTTACCACTTTTACACACACACACCCAACTGCGGCTACAGCCGTGCGGACTCAACTCCCTTCTTCCCGCTGCGCATAAGCAGCTTGCAGCCCCAACTTTCCCCCAAGTCTATTATTTTAGAAACCGAATCGTTTCACGCTGTCCTTACGCATTCAGTGCGCACTGCACCTCCTTAATATATGCCCCCATTCCCTGTCATCTTGTAGAGGTCATAGAGAAAAAACCACCGTCTGACCAGCAACTACAGTAGAGACACACACCCAACAGAATGATGTAACGGTACAGTATCGCATAGTTTTCCGTGGGGCACCTGCCAACTTCTTCTCGTTTTTACATCTAACTTCGAAACTACCCCTGCTCTCCATGCAAGAGCCGCGGGTCCGCACTCAAACGAGCAGATGCTGTCTGAAATGGGCATCTCTACTCCGGCACGGGACCGAAACGTTTATTTAACCCATTAATGGTCGGTGTATTCATGCAAAATCTAGCCCGCTCACTGTACGTTGAGTTCGTACGTAGAACGCCGGTTTTCTGCGTCATGAAACACATCTTGCCTCGGCCTTAGGATCCACAGTCCGTGCCCTCGGTACAACTTTCCCATTTCGATACTCCTGCACGAGGATCTTTGCCGGATTCAAGTAGCACTCCGTATCACCACAGAGGCTGTCATCTGCATGCTGCAAAAACTCTTCCACGATCCCCTTAACATCGTCGTCCACCAAATCTCTCAGCGCTGCCTTGAAGTCCGCCCGCATCTGCACGCACACCACCGGCTTTTCCAGATCAGCTGGACCACCCTTGACTCGCTTCGCCCTCACAATCTCTTCCAGCCGCGCCCAATACCGCTCCCACCACACCCTGGTAAACGGCCCGTCCCTCACGATCGCCGCCACCGTCTCGTAAGCCCCATGCTCACCGTTGGCCTTCAACAAGCTCCGAATGATTAGAAACAGCAACGCAAACGTCTTGGTCGTCGTCACTTTCGCCCGGTCGTCATAATCCGGACTCTCATCCTGTACATCATCCTTCTGTGATATTTCCAGCTTGAAACCCTTGGCATCCATAAATGCTGCCTCCCACATCACGTCGATCACGCGTTCAAACTGCCCCCTCCAATTCATCCCGATATTCTTCAGCCACTTCCCCGCCCGCAGATCGGTATGCCCCCTTTCGCTGCTCTCCAGAAACGCCTCCACAGCCCCGCGTACCGAGAGGCGGCACCGCTCGCAGAAGCGCCGCAAACCCCGCTCCATCAGCTCATCACTCACAGTGTTGCCCTGTTGTAACAGGTCGGCCACATCCAGATACAGCGCGCGCTCCATGTCCGACTTGATCCCCGGCATCGGATCCGCGTCAAGACAGAAGCGCGGCTCCGTCCAAGCACGGGCGAGCAAGTCGCAGGCAGAGACGCCGCGCCAGAGAAAGAGACGCGTGCGGGAGATGGAGGTCGGTTGACGGCTCTGGTTCATAGCCCATAGGGCCCCGAGGTCCAGGGAACATGGTTCGTCGGTCTGGGCAGTGGCCTCTGCCTGTTCTCGAAGCGCGTCCTCGTGGACCGCAAAGTAGCTATTTGCACGGAGAGCGGCAATCGGATGGGCGGGCGTGTCGCCGCCAGTGGCGTGGAAGATGATGGAGGGCAGGGCGATTCCGCGCTGGCCAAACTTGAAGCGGTCCCGAATGATGGCGGCAAGCTCGTTGCGGGTGAGCCTGCTCTTCATGAGGCGGCGGACGCGGTAGAACGAGGTGACCGTGTCGCGGACTTTACCAGCGACGGGGGCCCAGGGGGCGACCATGAGAGCGATGAGCCATGCCTTGGCGTTAGCAGGGACTTCGGGCTTGAAGCTCTGTTGGACGATGACGAAGAGCATGAGACTGAGTTGCAGAAAGAGGACGATGAGGGCGAAGCGCCAACCGGCGTACACCTGGTACTCTGCAGATTCCGAGCTGCTTTGACGGCCCGTCGGGTTGGAGATGAGCGAGTAGCTGGCGACCAGCACGGCTGTGAGGAAAGCGGTAGTCTCAAATGCCCCGAAGCCGAGGAACTCAGGGTCTTCCATGATGCCGGCGGTGATGCGTGAGAGGGGAACCGACAACTCTGCATGGTTCTCCGTCTCGTCCCTGTCCTGTTGTGGGCACTGTTTTGTGCGAGTTATCGACTTTTCATACATTGCACAATGGATCAGGCGTTTCTCATAACGATTATTTATCCACCGCCAGTCCTACTGGGAGGTATGGAGCCGAACCACTTTGCCGGAGACCTCGTCCGCCTTCCGGTTCTTTTCGACACAAGCGTTTACTTTTGCCCCTTGACAAAGGCTTCAATCCTCTTCCAGTCGGCGAAGGCGTAGGCCAGCGCGGCGAGCGTGAGCGCGCATCGAATCCCCCCGGCCACGACGCGCTCTCTGAGCTCATCAACATCGACCCACTCGACGGCGTCAATGATCTCGCTTTCCTCTCTCTGATCGGCCGCTGGCACGCGTTCGTCCGCAAGCACGGCGAAGACGGGCAAGTCCGTAAGCATGTAGGCGGTGTTAAAATTGCACCAGCCGAGCTGGCACACGCTCGTCACGGACACACCGAGCTCCTCCTGCACCTCCCTGCGCGCCGTAGCGGCGGGGGACTCACGCGGCTGGGGGAAGCCACGGGGGAGCTCTGTGGAGTAGAAGCCGTGGGGAACGGAGAGGGGGTCGTCAAACTGGGCGGAGCCCGGGATGGTCGGCGGGACAGGGCGCCAGTGGCGCAGAAGGGCGATTTGGGCGCGCGAATTTAGCACTAAGGCAATAGCGCCTTGTGGCTCGGCGATAGCAGGTAAGTCATAGAGGGGAGTCTTAGGCGTGCACACGACGAGGTGGTGGATGCGTGTGAAGGGGGCGTTGTCGAGAAGGAGGGGCGAACGACGGATATTTGGGGTGAACGAAGGGTGCGCACGCAGGACTGTTGAGAGGGGGCGAATTGTTTGCGGAGGGTGCATCGTGGGTGGGAGGAGATGGAAGAGGTGGGAGACAGGAGGGGAGAGACGGAAGATGGGAGGTTGTAGGTTGGATTTATATCGCGGAGAGGCGGGGAGAAGACGGTCCGAGATTCGGCGGTATCATACATTCTCAGCCAAAAGTTTTTCTCCCGCCCCCTCTTGTTGGACGCCGATGCCAACAATCGCGCCGCTTCCTGCGTTCTGTGGATTCGCCCCATGCTCGGGCTGCATTTATACGTGCGCGTATCGAGCGAGATTGCCTCGCAAGTATGCGTATCTGGTGCTCGCATAGTGTCCCTGCCTGACGACAACGTTGGATCGGCGTCAAATTTTGTACAAACCCCGCGTTTGGCTCCTTCGCTCCGGCCGGAGTTTGCGTGCATGCCGTCGCATTTGGCATTTGCGGGGCAAGCATCTGGACCGGCGCTCGTGGGACCCATAGATCTAGTGATCTTGCATGTCCATCAAACCACCTTTGCTACGTGCTCTGTGCGCACGGACAAGGAGAAGAAACGTGCGCGTGTGCGGGCCAGCAAGGTTAGGTTAAACATCGCAGAGGGGCGTGGCGCTCACGTCGTCGACGAATGACGATCATGATGATCGCATCACTCGCTCAGCGCCAGGTAGGAACCACTCGTTGGAATTTGTCTTTCACCGTGTCCTGCGCTCAGTTGCGCAGCCCGCCAACAATACTCTACTCTCTCTGCCTGTTTGAGTAACTCGCTAGTTAACGTGTGCAATCACACCTCTTAAGTGTGTGTCTTGCTATTGCAAGAGGTAGCAAGCCACCAGTTCGCGTATCACATTCGTCAGGACTGGGCACAGAACCGCCGACCTTGACCGTTGGTATCAACCTCAGTCTACACTGCGAGATTGAGGTTTACCAATAAGGTCTCGCAATCGTCTCCGCCTTCTCCACTTCTGCCTCTTATGAAGTCACGACGATGACACTGCGATGGTGAAAGGAAGTCGTGGAAGTCTCACGGGTCTGGCTGTGCCTCACACTATCCCTCAAGGTGGTGCACGAGACCCATGAAGCTCCTGCCTCCACGGTCTCGATGGGAGTGGATCTGTGATCCAATTCAAATGGATTTATGATTATTCTCTGAGAATTTTTCTTACATACCCCTTTTATTTTGGAATTTTCCTTACGTACCCCTTTTTGTGAGCCCCATTTTTTAGGAGCGCTAGATTGAATACGTGAAGAGGTGAAGAGGGCGTCGCAAAAATGAGTTTGATCAAAGGGAGCACGTTCCCAGACAAGCACAGCATCTCGATGGCATCCTTGGCCATGTGCGCCACCGTGGGCCGATCTCACAAGGTAAAAAAGTCCGACTCTGGGCGCCTGCGTATACAGTGCCCCTCCCAGGAGTGCTCATACATCGTGAACGCCCATCCAGACCGCAGGGCAAACAACGGCTTGTGGAAAGTGGGGTCGCAGCGCCTCAACGAAAGTCGCGTTGCTCTACATGTGGTCGAGTTGGGCAGTATGTATGCTACGACCTGCGAAGCCCCAGACACTGTGTGCCTCCACCGGAAAGTCGTTCTGGAGTGAGGGGCACGCAAGAAAAATTCCAAAACAAAACGGGTACGTAAGAAATAAACGCATTTAATAAGGTTGTCCGTAACATCACGAAAACACGTGTTTTGGCGGCGAGTTTGCTCGGATTTTCTGAACAAAAATTTTCAAACAACGCGTTTGGCAAAAGGCATACCGAAAACTGGGGGCATGTGAGTTCGCCACGAGTTTCACATCCGCCTGATCACAGCAGTGCCGGATCGACCCGTCTTGAAGGAAAACGAAGTGGGTCTTCCGTTCTTTTCATCAGCACAAACGAGTCTCATACTGCACGAACCGTATCGATATGCGCGCGCCATGGACGCCCCTATCGCTTCATCTGCGCAAAGTCCATCAATGGATCAAAGCGCGACAGGATCTGCCACAGATGCCGCCGAAACAACCGCGAAAGAGCGAAAGATAGACAAGTACAAGTTTCTAAAAGCGGTCCTCTCCAAACGGCCCCCCTCAGGCTGTCAAGAAGACGAAACACATCGCCCTTTCGATTCGACTGAGAGAACCATTCTATCCTTGTGGCGAGCTGCACTATTCGCTTCAGTCGTGTACACATGTAAAAAGGTCTGCACGAATGCACTCCCTGCAACTCGCTGCCACAAGAGATCAGGGAGCATTGCGGCCATGAATTGGAAACGGCCAATACAGGGGGGGGGGGGGGGTCACGATATAGTGCTATCTTTGTTAGTGCCAGCTCCGATATTGTGCTATCCTTCTGCGGGTGGCACGAAATTTGAGCCAAAATAATAACAGAAATGCTTGATTAGACTTCAGTCTGTAGTGAAGATGCAAAATATGAGTGATGGGTCCTGCGAGCAGGGCTCCCATGCAATAAATTGCTATTGCAATATTTTTGCAACATATAATATAAATACTGAATTGCAAGTCTTTTCAAGTATTGCAATGCCTATTGCAGTCTCCTGTTTATATTGCAATATGTATTGCTCTGAATGTCGTATTGCAATGCCTATTGCTTTCCAAATCCGATATTGACGTTGTGGATACTCTATATACTTATAAATGGGTTGGCAGTGTACCTTGAATTACGGGCTTCTTGCGGCAAAATACGCAATGGTACAAACAATTCCCAAGCATTAGATACTACCGTTGCCCAACATCATGCTGACGACCTCGTACTGCCAGGTCATCAGCACGATGACCTGTCGACCTGCGATGATCTGGCGTTCAACGCGAGGTCATTTCAGGCCGACGGCAACAGTAGTGATTTAGTTGGCACTCAATACGCAGCTGCGAGACAAGTAATAGCGGGACACTTCCCCGAATATAAACAGCTACACAGCTACATAACTTTGTGCAGCACAGCCAAAGATCATTGAGCTCCTCATTCCGCTCCGACAAAAATAACAGCCAAACCGTCGAGCAATCTTCTCGAAATGCCCCTGCAACGACAGCCTCGACCAACGAGGATAGACATTGTTACTGCTTTGATGACCTACGGCGGAAAGGAAGCGAAAACCATGGCAGACAGGAAAACAGATCGGGTTTTCACAAAGGTCTATCTCAAATACCGTCCCTCCCATGCCGCTGCTGCTGCTGCTCTCCCTATTTTCCCTCTTAACTTCAACCCTCGCGCTCCCCTTGCACGGCAACGTCCGTCTCTTCGACGTCTGCGCATCCCGCAGCCTCCGCTGCCGCCACCTCCCTCTCCGCCACTGCTCAGACATCTGCGCCGCCGTCCTCGACCCTGATTACCGCGCCACCTCCCTCACAGACGTCTGCTCCCGGCGAATCACTCCCCAAAAGTCCTTCTGCACATCCTGCCCCGTCCAAGGTTTCCGCCGCTTTCGCATGCTCGATTTTGACGGGCCTTGCGCTACGGTCCATCTCCACTTGTTCCTTCAACATACCACACAACAGTCCTTGACGAGCTGAAAGCCCTCCCGCTCGACGTTTGTAGAAATGTGGTCCAGGAAACGTCTTCCAAGAAAAGTTTTTTGATGAAGCAGCGCGCATTTTCTGTGAGGGTCTGTTCTATTCAACTGGCACCCGCCCCTTAATGACGCCCGCGCCACGCCGTCCTCCACCAGCCCTACCGATAACTGCGGCATCACCTGCGCCCTCACTCGCTTCGAACCCACCCTGACATGTCTCATCCACACCATCCGCCACTCCGTGACCGTCGCTGAGAGCGCCTTCTTCTGCTCCACACTTCCCCACGTCCCCAGCGAAACAAATGGCCCAAGGTTATGCGTGTGAAAACTGCAGATGTGCATGGAGCGCCAAAAAATCGATCGGCAATTACCACGCGGGTTGTATTTCGACAATCGTCGAGTTCACGGGCAAGAGTTGAGCAAGAGGGCACAGTTGTGCTGCAGCGATTTTTTCAAGTGCTGGCGAGCGAAGAAGATGTATTGTAAGCGATGGTGCATGCATACGCGCCTTTCAAGAGCATAGGGGATGCAGAGGCGAGAGGAAAGCTGTTTCTTGGTTTTGGAAGAAATGCAGGCATCATGTGCGATGACTATCGTGTTGGGCAAGAGTAGCATGAATGGGTGGGCTGTCTAACTGTGAAGGGCGGGTAAGCCTGTTTCCTTCATGTGGCGTACGGCACGGTCGAAAGAAGACATAAGCGACCGAAGAGAAGACGATGGGAATTTGTTCTGACATCGATCTTTTCACAGGATGTTGGGTAATATCACTGACTGCATACTGAGTACTTTATTATGCCTTGCTGTTATTAGATTGTTAGTGGACGCTAATTGGACGAAACAGCCAATACACGTGTCCAGTAAATTGTAACTTCGGGCTTTGATTGGTCAGCCAGCGTCTACCTCGTGGAGAGATTTTCACTGCACAGCGTCGTCATCAACAAGCCCTGGGATTTGTCGGTAATTTGCGTTAGCGCTTGCCTCGTGCAGGGTTGCTGACGAGATCTACGCTGTTGTTGAGACAATTGGGCTCCTTGTGCGGACAAGGAGCAAAGCTTGAGTGCAAATGGCAGCTTTATTGATGTTTCTGATCTTCTGTTTGTCTGCCTCTCTCTCTACTCTCTCTAGCATAACATAAGTACCTCTAGCGCGCGGAGTGTCGCGCCTGTTGAATTGGTGTCGCGCCGGATAGGATGGAGAAGCCTTGACCTCTCGTGAATGCACAAGTGTACAGCCGGTCACAACCAATCCCATGACGCCTGTAGGTCATCGCAGCTCTTGTCTTACAGCTGTTTGTCGACAGGATTGGTGGAGCTGCTTTTCACGGAAGACGTATCCACGTGTTCGCAGTGTCTTCTTCTACAGCAAGCAAACATCAGGTAAAATTACGCACACACAAACACACACACACATGAAGAGGACAACAACTTCAACACTCACCTCCGCTCCGTCGCCGCGCGCTCCGACAGCGGCATTGGCCGTTCCACGCGCGCTCGGCGCCAGCAACCCGAGCGTGAGCAGCGTCGATAATTCGCGCGTGATAATTCGCACAGGACAACGGCCTCTCCTCCTTGCGCTGCTGAAGCCGCTGAGGTGACTCCCGCCCAACCAAAAAACAACACATAAATTGCATCCGACTGCTCGGTTGTTGGCCGATGGTGCCAAGATGTTGGGGGATGTGGGTTGGCACCAGAATAGTATGATCGCAAAGACGTTGCTGTAGTAAGTCGGTCAGACGGAGGCCCTTGCCATTTACAGTAGGATGTAAGGCTGGTGCATCACTGCTAGCCTAGCAGTGCTAGGACACCGCCCTGTCTTTTTAAAGACAGGGCTTAAATAAAGTCAATCCATTTCGAGTGCGCGTCTTTCATAAATGAGCAACCTCGGCATATACGGTAGACAGAGGTCGCGGAAACGGTTTACTTCTTATTATGAATAATTCGAATTCGAAGATTTTCTGTGAGCGGCTGTTAGTGACATCATCCATGCGCCAAGAACCCGAGCAGGCCTATCCGCTTCGAGAATCTGCTCCTTTCTACTGTGCCGAATCATGCCAGCCCCCTCCCATCACTGTTTCATGCAGTCCCAGCTTCCTCGTTCCCAAGATTCTCGACATGCGTCGTTCGCGGGTTTCAATTCCACAAAAAATCGAATCCTTTTCGTCACGCTTCAATGAGTCTTCCAAGCTGGTGTTTCAAGTTCTTCGCCCATATATCACGTCTAAACGATGCATTCTTGCAGTTTTCATTATGTATCGCCTGTTGGCGGTTTCAACTATCCAATGGCGCGCTGCTGTAGTTCCCACTAATCACATTCGCCAGTTTGCTTCGCAAGCACTTCCGAAACTCGACAGCGACCAGCGCAGAAGTACCGACTGGAAGTTTGAAGAATATCTCATATATCCAGAGGCAGTGTGCCATCAAGCAGTTTCTGCTAGCAATCTTCAAGAGGATTTGCATAAGCTCCTGCTTGCAATTCCGCGAGAGGCACGCTTGGAAATTATTGCACAAGCTGTGCGAGAAAAGCAGACAGCGGTCCATTCGATCAACAATTCCGTGCGCAATGTACTGAAAGAGAATGAAGCCTTTCTTTATTACGCGTTCTGGTCAACGACTTACAGCCCTGGCGGATGGCTATTCGTAAACGAGCAATACTCGACGTAAGTCGGCATTTTTCAAATTCTCTCTGATTTTCGCAACCAAAGAGGTGATTCTAACATTTTTCTTGATGAATATTTTTTAAGCAGATGCATCGTTGCCGTTGCTATTGCACTCTCCACCACTACAGATATTTCTGGATTTACTCCTAAATCTGACAATGTACAGATAGGGACCGAGCAGTGCTACTGCGGGTTTTTCTTTTGCGCGAAGTGCCCTATCTTTTCCGAGCAGGAGGCAAGACTTCCCATATACAATCATCACAAAATTCCAAAAGAGATAGAAGAGAGACTGGAAGAATGGATGGTTAGAAACGCAGTCCAAAAGGTCAACAAGTTATTCTCAGCCTAAACTAGCCCAGGAGCACAAATTATTTCTGCTTTGCTGCCGAAGGAAAAACGATACTACACTGATAATGGAACTGGTTAATGGAATTTATGTTGTTGTAGTTGAAGAGCATTAGAGAAATTGGATTTATTCGCTGATATCACTTGAATGCGCATTTAAGTTGACAAATATTACAAGGACAAAAAGGGCTTGAAACGCTTCTCTAACAAAAAATGCTCAGAGTTACTGCTCACAAATCTTCGGAAGTATATGCCTAATCGGAACTGTGTGGTACAACTATGTGGTATATCATCCTATGGAAAGGATGGCTTGCCGGATGAAGTAACTTGAGGAACTGGTTCGTAAATTAATTGTGGCAGGTAACTTGATAAACAAAAGAGAAGGAGAAGTGGAATAATGCGGATGAATGTGACTCTAAAAATAAAGCAGTCATAAATAAAGTAGTGCGATGTACGAAAATGGGAAAATGGTTGGTGAAAGTCCCGGTCATTACAATACCTCTGCGACCATTTGATGAAGTAAGAAAACCAAAATCATTCATTAGCACCCAATGAGAAAATAAATCATCTTGGAACGGATCATTCCTAAGGCAGGGTTGCAGCAGTGTGTGCTTGCAAAATCCTTCTGGATCGAAGGTTCATGGCTTTATGATTCAAACACGCAACGTTTAAGACCGCAGAAGTATGCGCTTTGCCATTTTAGACAACGGTCCCGTTCGTGTTTCCGGTTCCATATGCAGCTGGTTTGTGAATTGGCTCACAAGTACATAAGCAGCGAGGCCGTTCTCTGATTTCAGAAGGCCTAAGCATAGACATCATTAACTCTCGAACTTTGAACTATTCGTTTAACGGAAAAGAAATCCTGATTTTATCCGGCTATACACAAGCGCAATATATTACAATGCCTGGACACCAATCAATCGTGACTAACTCTCTACCCAAGCAAACTCTTGCATATAAATTGTTAGAGAAACACGGGCTCGCTGGACACGCCGAAACATGCCAAGCAGCCGATCAACAGCTCCTTGAGCTCCTTCAAACGGGAGATCACGTGCCGGACACGGATCGCCAGAACCGCCGTGACTTGCGTCATCTTCGCTCCTTTGCGATTGACGGTCGGAATACCGATGTCGTCGATGACGCGATGTCTTACGACAAGTCTACAGGGAAGATGTACCTGCACATCGCCGATCCGACCCGTTTCTTCCAAAACCCGGCCAATGATCCAATCGTCCTCGAAGCATTGCGGAAAGTCTCTACCGTGTACACCGGGTTCACAACGGCTACGAATATCGACATGTTTCCCTCGCGTCTGACTGAAGACTTCGTTTCCCTCTGTGGCCCCAAGACCGGGGGAAAGGCCCTTTCCTTCGGGTGCCGCGTCCTTGAGGACGGAGCACTAGGCGACATTTCGGTGGAGGCGAGCCTCATTTCTTTGCCGAGACGCATGTCGTACGCGATTGCCGACCACTCTATCACCAACCGCTTGAGCGAAGACCTGCTCTCGCTACATCGTCTCGCGCTAGTCCGGCATCAATACCGGCGAGAGATGGGGGCGGACCTCGGCAGGGCCAAGCGCAAGGCGCGTGAGGGACTGTGCTTTGATTCGACGCATCTGGTGTCGGAGCTGAGCCTAGTGGCTGGGGAAGTGGCGGCGCGGTTCGCGCATCGCAAAGGCATCGCCGTCCCCTTCCGCGGGCAGCGGCGTGACGGAAACAAGCTGCAGCCCTCCGAAGTGACGTTGCACGCGCAGCGGCACAGCGGGCTGGGGCTGTCGCATTACTTAAAAGTGACGTCTCCGTTGCGAAGCAGCGTGGACTTGCTGGCGCACTTCCAGATCAAGGCGGTGCTGCGCGGGGAGCTGCCGCCGTTCGTGGCGCGGGTGTTGCGCGGAGAGATCGCGCGGGCCAACGCGACACTGCGGAAGGTTGCGGCGTACGCGAAGGACGTGCGGTTCGGTAAGGGCGGACAGGCGCGCAGGAATGCAGCCATTGCGGAAGGGCGCGTGAGAAAGGAGACCGTGGCAACGAAGAGCGCGTATGTGGAGAAAAAGACGGGGCAGAGCTGTAGGAAGACTGGGGGGAAGACGCCGGAGAGGCGAACGAGGAAGGAGGGGAGGAATTGGAACTGGCGAAAGACGATTGTTGCAGCGTAGGTAGGGTAGCAGCATAGAAGTAAAGCGTTTATTTGTTTTGATAGAGAGAGAGAAATGTACAGAGACTAGTTTATTGAAGACTGCAACAAGACTTCACTGCACCTGCTGCCACTCTGCCGTTTTGCTTGCTCACGCCCAACGCATGGTCGGCGGCGTTTTCTATCCGGTTAGCCTTCTTACATCATCGCCCGCAGTGGGGACTGGAACCCCCGGTAGAATTTAAGCAAGAGCAGCTCTATGATTTGCAATTTCTCAGAGCGGAGAAGCCGTGTTTGTTTTAACCGTGTGTTTATGCCGGCTTGTGCCGAGTAGAGGTATCGCTGAGGTACAGTATGTACAAGTATGACAGTCATGCTCCGTTTTTTTTTCAGCCGATCGTCGTTTCTAGTTTTAAGATGGTTAGCACGGGGCGCGTCACCGGAGGTATGACAGGCGCACTTCGGAAGAGGGGTAGCAGAGTACGAGAAGAAATAAATAGAAAAAAGCGGAAAAACAACAACAAAAACAACAAAATGAGCAACCAAGACGGAGAAGCAAGTTTTATGCGGACTGATGAATCGTAATCTTCATGGTTCTGTCTTTACTCGTCGTCGCCGTCTCGTGGGTCTAAGTACCGCGTGTGACAGACTGTAATGCGGACAGTCTGTCCTTGCGGTCCGTCATTTTATACATACGGTGCACATCCCTCTCCACCTGTCTCCTGGCCAGGGGGCACTCTCTTTTATCACAATGTCCTAGGCAAGCCTCGGGGCACATATCTGCACTCGGAGCGTGTCTGCACTCGTAGCCAGGAGACAACCCCTACATGTTGCTCGGCATGCAGGAGAGCACAAGTCTACACGCGAGTGTAGCCATCCCTTGTACAAGGACGGATCCTGTTGCGATTCGGTAAGAGTTTGTTGCCCATAGTAACGCTCGGGTATGCTGATGCAGGCGAGCAGCAATCCATGGTACTGGTGAGCGTTCCACGAGGCATCTGCTCATATCTACTATCATCTCTGCGCTTCAGGTTGGTAATCTCAACAAACTGCTGAGGGCAAGGAACGCGTTGACCTCCTGTGATCTGCTTGTTCCCGTTGTTAATTCTCGCACCCCAGTCAAACGAACGTTTGCAAAGAGTGCGCAGATTGGGCTCATTTGTGGAAGATCCTGCAGGCCTTGGCCTATATTCGAGAGTGGCCGGCCATTTCGGTAGTGATCTGCAACCTGTTCGGTAGATATGGCCTCCGCATCTCCGGCCCCACTCAGACTTGCCGCTAACGAACTGCGGTCTAACTGCAATATCCAGATAGTCATTCGTGTTGCATGGGCGATTATCGCTGGCCGTTTTATCGGTCGGTCCTGAGCATGCATTCCAGACACCGAACCCTCCCCCACCCATTTGCTGCGTTCTCAGAGAATATTGGAGCCAGGGGAATAAAATACGTCAGATTCATCAGAAATGCTCAACATCTTTGCCACCAGTATGAGAAACGATCAACTTACCATATCGAACTGGTTGGTACTAATTTCAGCCCCCCAGTTGGTTACCTGTGCGATGATTGGCTTTGTAGGTGGATTGAGGTTGAACTTGTAGCATTTTCCAATGTTCAAATTGTTTTGAGCACCGTACGATCCAACACCAAATAACACATCCTGACCCGTCTGTTGCTTGTATTGATACTGTTTGAAGGCCATCAGTTCAGAGCCGAAGGACCAATCTACACACCTGTACTCATTTTCACCTTGGGTGCCACTGCAAACACTGCTCCCAGCCTGTGCTGCCGAGAAGAGAGCAATTATCGCCGTGGCAAAGAGGAAGTAAACTACTCTATCAAAGTCCATATCGACGAATCCTGATGATTCAGTAAATTATAACAAAGGCGGTTGGCGGACTTCCGTTGGAATGTATTGCTTTGCTGATGCGAGAATAGGAGGATGTAGTGGTCGTTTGAGTCTCCTTTATATCCCTTGATGAGGACGAAGGCGTCTGCGAAGTCTTTTCATATCTTCCGAGACTTCTCAGTCGAAACCCCTGCAACAAGTCAGAGGTGCTGCTCCCACTACTTCAATTGCAAGGGTAATAGGGATCAAGATATAATCCTTTCAAAGAGTGAAAAACGTTGTCCCTCACAAGCAACCCACACGTCCCTTTCAGTGGCACGGGTTGAGCACCTCCTAGCTATATTTCTAGATCATATCGGCAAGTTCAAGTTTGCCACCTCGCTCGAAACGGTAGAGCGATTAATAAGCCCATTCTGTGGGGGGCCAGCGGTCTAAGCAATATCCGCGATGTTACCGCACTGTTGTAGAAGAAGACAGCGGCTACACACTTGTATGGTTACCTCCTACGTTCGACAGGTTACTGAAGTGTGTAAGTAGCTCTGCACGTTTCTATAGAGAATTACTGTACCAATTCATCCCCAGAACAACCCTGTCCCCATAAGTAGTGATGCTTGCCCATGAGACCCACGATAAGTCATTTCTCATTGCCATAAGTCATTTTTCTCTCGCTTCACAAGGAACATTGAGCGAAGACACTTTGTGCTGAATAATTGCTTCTCTCCATCGCACTGGATAAGCGAGACTCCATTGGGCTAGAATGCCATTCACGTGTACTGCATTGTAGTGCTTCTTTAAAGAACTCCATCGAGTCTCGATATCACGGCACAAGCCCCGCTGTATGTTACATGTCAAGGCCCATAAAAGTCGCACCTTCGACAAATGGATGGCATCTAGAGGCTGTGAACAGCAAGGTTTCTTTCGGCGAGCCCCTTCCTCACTGGCAGCAATTGCAAAAGCAATGTCACAAGAACCTCTCCTTCGGTGTCACGCTGCTGTATGACTCACAACGCGGCTGGTCGTCATGGAGAAAAGAAGCAGGGAAAGTCTGAATAGCTTCAAGAAAAAGATGGCCCCAGTAGCAACGTCAAATTGGGTTTCTCACCATAGACCTCGAAACACGGGCGTAATGTCAATGTCCGAGAGAGGCTATTTGAATGAAGACCGAGATAGGTTTACTATTGCATGGTTTCGTAGAGTTTTTATTCTTCTGCACTGCAGAATGGTGTACTTGAGAGAGGATTCTATAAGCTAAACACTTCTTGTGAAGCATACCTGGTCAATGTTAGATTGTCTTTGCGTGCGTCCCATTTTCTCCTAGAACTTTATAAACGCGAAACCCATCTTCACAATATACGCTCAAACTAGCACCGACTACTTGGTACTGTATACCTATGAAGCGGATTATTCGAGAGGCATATAATTTATTGCTGGAAAGAGTATTAATGCATCATTTCTTCGAGGAATCCGTTACCACAAGGCTATTGGCACGACGGAGCAGTTGTACTGCACTCCGACACGAAACGTCCCACACTATGATCACTGTGAGCACCGAGCATTTCTATCCCATCGAGCAATCGAACATCAGCACTTGTTGCCACGAAACTTTGCTTTCGCTCTTGAAAATGATGGCCTTCAAACTTGCTGTGCGAGCGCGCTTCGGAAACCGCAGAGGAAAGGGAACCCCTTCCTCACAGCAGGGACTCCGCCCTGTTTTCAAGTACAGAAAAGGAATGGCCAAGTGCATTGATTGTACCTCCTCGTCCAGTGCCCCTCTCATGGGCATATTCCGTGACACTGCCCATACAGTACCGAACGGTACTGTACAAGTACCGGTCCACTGAAGTTGAACAGAACTGAGATGGCAGGCCATAAGTAAATTTAAAATTGTCCGATTCAGTCGGGTTTTTTTCCATTAGAAAGCTGATGGCCTTGACCGTCCAGGTCGGGGTGGCTTTTTTTAATGGTGGATAGTAGTAGACGTAGAATTCCCGAACACGTGGGAGCGCTAGCGTCGTCGATCCCGACCCCAATGTCACTCGAAACTTGAACAACAGTTTTATTGGTCAACGCGTAGTAAGTATCAAAAAAATTCAAAAAAAGTTGTATCTCAAATTCTATCTGCCACGAACGACTTCATTGCTTCAGTGCTGAGATGAACTGGAATGTATAGTATCTGTAGGAGAGACTCAAGACCTTGGGGTCGACTTTCCTGGGGGCATGAGCGACGACGGTGTTAAGTACGGTAGGAGTGCTATGTACACGTGTAAGATACGACAGTATCCAATCGAACTTTGGGCGGCAAAGCTCGTGGTCAGATTTGATTTTATTTTTCACAGCGCGTTTATGCCATTTGTTGGACCTGAAGTCAGGAGATATGTCCATTTCTGGTGCTCAATCTTTTATTTTGGAATAAAAAGGGCAGATTTTTCGCTTGTTCAACTTTTGGGGTGACTGTTCAGTTTTGGGTACCCCATACTTGTACAGTTTTGTGCCACTCCCTTGTCGTATCTTACACGTGTACATAGCACTCCCACCGTACTTAACACCGTCGTCGCTCATGCCCCCAGTAAAGACGACCCCAGGTCTTGAGTCCCTACCACAGGTTATAAGCCCTTCTTTTTTCTTTTTCCCCGCTCCCACTGTACACCCTCTCCATTCCCCCTTCATCCCCCCGCAACTAACCGGCTCACAGCCACCCTCTTACCCCATCCTGCCCCCAACCGGCCCACGGCCGATCATCACATCACACACCGCCAAAACCGGCCCACGGTCGATCCGCACATCCCTTACACCAACCATTTCTTCTCCTGAGACTCCCCCCTATCCCTGACCTACTACCCCTCCCGTCCCCAACTACCACCAATCATCCACCCACCATGCCATCCTCGCCCACACCTGACGGTCCCCGTATTTCCGTCACTCAACTGACACTCACCAATTTCAACTATTGGCACAACAACCTGATCCTCGTAGCCTCCATCGACAATTGCGACGGCCACCTGGACAACAACCCTCTCCTCCCCACTGACGCAGAAGACATCCGATCCCACACACGCCAGAAACGCTTTGCTCTTGCCCTTATCTTCCACAGTCTATCCGAAGAAGTTCGATCCCTCCTCTCTGACGACGACCTCCTTCTCTCTCTTCACGATTTATGCAACAGACTCCATGAGATTACCGCCGCAAACCCCAGCAATGCTCCCTACCTGCTGAAAGCCCTCGCTCGCGAGACAACCCTGCACCCCGGCAACCCTATGCTCGAATACCTTACACTCCACAAGAACATACGGACCCGGATGCGTGCCGTCAACTATCTTGGCATACAGGACAAAGGCACCGCCGCACAGTTTCTCCTGGACGGCTTACGTGACCACCCGGATTACAACCCGATCGCTCTCACCCTCCATGCCCAATCCAGCCTCCTCCCCATCGAACAAATAGAAGCACACCTTCTCCACGCAGAAAACTATCTGTCAAGGCAAACACCCCAACTTGCCCACCAAGGACACCCACCTCAACCCCGCCCGCGGCGCCAGTACAACCCTCGCCGCGGCAACCGCATCGCCCGCCGCCCCAACCACTGGCGCGGCAAATGGTGCTCCTACCACGGCACCCCATCACAAGACACGGACGAATGCATTTCAAAAATGCGAGAAGATGTTCACCACAGTGCACTTCAACGACAAGCCCTCAACCGTCCACGCCCCTCCACCAACGCCAAATGGCCACAACCCCCGATCCGCCCCACACACGCCAACTGGCAACAAGCCCCGACTCGCCCCACGTCCCCACAGCACCAATACCACCCCAACAAGTGGAATACCGATCCCGACCGCACCCCGCAGTCACCCCTGACATCGTACGTACTTGACTCTGCTGCGTTCCCCACACACCTCCGTACTGCACCCCCCCGCATGCCCCCTTCCTATGGCTCCACCCTAAACGCCTACGGCTCCCCCTCCCCCATATCTCATCAGCGACCCGTGACCCTGCATCCACGCACCAACCCGGCCCACCCGGCCTCCATCCCACTCTGCCGAGCCATTGTGACACCCCACATCAAACATAATCTGATTTCCATCCCACAACTATCCTCCCATGTCGACACAATTTTTCAAAAAGACAAGGCATATATTTGCCGTCCCCTCCCACCCCCACCCCCTTCCTCCATTATAACCACCGC
>NW_005178547.1:0-29929 GCF_000350225.1 Chondrus crispus | reverse complement strand
CCGAGGATCATTGCGGACGAAAGCGGCGGCATGCCAAGGCGTAGTCATTGCGCGTGAAGTCGGGAGAGAGCGGGAAAGGAGGTGAGAGGTGAGGGGTTTCGGCGATGCGAAACGCTGGGGAGGAAGAAAAGAGGGAAAAAGAGAGAGGGGGTCAGTGAGTACGAGAACCCTGTATATTTAAACATTGCGTCGAAATAAGACCTGCGAGGGGCTCATACTGAGTAGGAGAACGGGGAGCCTGGGTAGCACAGAAAAGAAGGGTTGACGTTCCGATACGTGGTGAAGTTCTACGATGATGTGGAGAATTTGGCATAGTTAGTAGTGGGTGTGAAGGAAGTAGGGTCATGAAATTAAGGGTGATTACGTGAGTTGGGGAAACAGGTCGTTGTATGGCGTCAGAAGGGAATGGGGATGTGAATTTGATCTGTGGTTTGCCATAGTGTGAATGAGGTGCAGGTTGAGCAATTTTGCTTTTGGTTGAAGTTATGAGTGTGCATCTCGAATTTGAGATTAGGGGGAGGAGGGGGATTACGGGAACACAGTTGTCCATGTACATTCCTAACAGTGGGGGCCGGTGGCTGTATACTTCGAAGAAATACTTTGACCGACTTCCCTAGGCTGACGGCTTCCCAAGTCCAGGAAAATTCTAACTAATTGAAAACTAAATATTAACATTAAATGTATAATGATTACAACATGCGCTAATTAATAACGAAATGGCGTCCCAAGGACGCGGGGGTTTGGAGCACCATTGTCTGGATGATGGTAGAGCTTGTGCAACAATTAATGGATCATTAAATATTAACCTCAATTATTTACTAATTACAATATTTCTAATTAGGGGATTAATGGAGTAGGGGATTAATTAATGTCTGACACTGTCAAGCAAGAGTTAATAGCTGACACTGTCAAGCAATTACGCGGACAACTCCCACGTACAGCGGTCCTCGCGCACGACCTCCATTCGAGTTGGTGTGCTTGTTCAATGCATTGGGTCTATTTATTTGCAGACTTATTACTGCACTCTAGGGCATTCTAGACTTGGCATTGTGACATTGGGGCTTAAAGACGTAGTCGATTCCAGGATAGATTGGCAAAGGATATATAAGTAAAGTTTGTTGTTCAGTTATAGTGGGGGATTTCTCGACTATAGAGCCCTGCAGGGCTCTCAAAAATATCAAGGTACATCGCGCAGCCTTGCATGAGCAAGCAAAGTCTTTGGTATGATATGCAATGTTCTGTCGTGCAACAAGATTTTCAAAAGCTGTATGGGTGGCCAACCATACTGCAACTAATTTAATTTTTGCTAATTTTTTGGAGGTCGATTCCAGTATGGCTGGCCACCCATACAGTTTTTGAAAATCTTGTTGTACGACAAAAATGCAATGTATTACACGTGGCGAACAAAATGCAATGTACTACACGTGTGGATGACCAAAATGCAATGAAGTACACGTGGCGACCAAAATGCAATGTTTCACACGTGGCGACTGTGGTTCCATCCAGAGACAAGCAAGTAAGGCACACGTAGAATAAGGCACAGCATTACAGCACCTCACTCACTTGAACAATAAAGTCACCGCCGTCCCCCGCTCCCCAGAGGACCGGGGGTATCGGTGTTCCTAGAACCACAGGTTATGGGCCACACGCAACCGCTGAACACGATCCGTCAACTCCTAACAAACCCACACCACGGCAGACGTTAACAGACACGCAAAAGCGCAAGACGAAGAGCCGCACTGCAAGAAAACGCGTACACACAAGCGATCCCGTCCGCCTCGTCAAACCGCACACAGAACCAAACATGAGTGACAACACCAACACCCATGGCACTCTGCCACAGCTAACCATTACGAATTATCCCTTCTGGTACGATGCGCTCGAAATACATGCGCGAAAGATCAACGCCCACACCACCCTGGTAGCCACGATCCTACCCACTTCAGACCCAGACCAACCCAAGGAAGAAGATCTCATACGGAAAGCCATAATGCAGAGTCCAAGTGCCGAAGTGGTACAACTCTTACCACCCCAGATCCTACGCAACGAACCACACACCATATGCACACTTTTGAAACAAGCGGTGGACACCTGCTCCATCGAAAATCATGAGCTGCTGGACGCAGAAGCACGCACACTCAAGTTCACAGCAGACCAAGAATTCGAAGACTACGTGCAGAAACATCGTGAACTAAGGCACAGGATGCAAGTCTCAGAATACCCTATCATTGAGGCTGAAAGAACAACTGTGAAATACATGATCCAAGGTCTAGCTCACCACCCGGACATGCAAGCACTCGCCATGATGCTAGCAGGCAACCCGCCGACCACAATCAGGGAATTCACAAACCGCATCCACCAGGTCCAGCTGATCCAAACCAACGTGCCCACCGCAACACACCAGCAAGAATACAAACATCAAATCAGAAGGGGACGCTCCGCACCCACTCGTAGATTGACCACCACACGCCAACCAGCCAACAAAACACGGCACTATGAGAAACCAACGGGACACAAAGGAAAGTGGTGCCACACACACGGAAGTGTCACACACACCACCGAGAACTGCTACGCGCGTAGATACCAGAAACGTCCCCAGACAGCACGCGCCTACAGCGCCACAGCGATCGCCAACGACGACCACAATGATGACACAGTGCACCACCTCAGCGAGCGACTACAGTTCCTTGAAGACGCCATCGCAGAGCAACAAAACCCCACAGACGGTAAGCACTAATTTATATTAGACTCCGGTGCGAAGCCAACGCATACCTCTACACCCCACGCGGCCATGCACAGAACCACCGAAACACTAACGCAAACCGCCACGGGACATTACGCGAACATCACCCACACCGGCCACATCAAGATCAAGACGAAGAATCACGACATAAAAATACCCGCCGTACACGCGCCGAAGATCAAAGAAAATCTCTTATCAGTGCACGACCTGACAGTCTACGGCGATGTCACATTCAGCAGAAACAGGGCACAGCTACACGCACCCATCAAGCTACCACCAGCACAACTCACGGCCAAAAACCACCAAGGCCAATACAGAATCGAACAAGATAACACAGCAACGGCGAAAGGTGCCCGAGCACACAAGCGCAAGAACAAAGCCGTAGCAAACAATAAAAACCACCGCAACACCTCGCGCACCAAAACCACAGAGCGCCGCCAACCCACAAAAAGACACACTGCAATATTCGGTACGACAGAAACCAACTCCTAAGATGCAAACAGCGGCAGCCCCCACCAACACCCACAAAAAACCAACTGCCACGCAGCAGCTACTTCACGAATGGCACCTCAAACTCGGACACGCACATCCGAAAACAATCGCCACCATGTCCAAAGACGGACTATTACCCCCAATGCCCAAAGACATCACAGACCGCAGCGCCCAAATCACGTGCAGCGCCTACATAGATGGCAAACCCACCACAAGACCACACCGCCAAACCCAACACACAACGCAAATCGGAGACAGTCTATCGTCAGATGTGTGTGGACCGATCAAACCACGATCAACACACAACGCGCACCACTTCATCACGCTCATAGACACAGCCACGCGATACATATGGGTATATGGGCTAAACAATCGCGCACAAGTACCAGTCACCATAGTCAACGCGATCGAGCACACAGCGGCACAACATCAACAATACTATAGCCTGCTTGTCACGAACAACGCGAAAGAATATCTCGCACGATCAGTCCAAAACGCGCTCAAACAGAGAGGAATCGAATTCCACCCAACAACTCCGTATACACCCCAAGAGAATGCCCTAGCAAAGCGGACCAATAGGACACTAATGGAAAGAGTCAGAGCGACGCTATCTCACAGCCAACTCTCCGAAACACATTGGCAAGATGCGCTCTACGACGCCGCATTCAAATATAATTTGACATACCACCACGGCATCAAGAGCACCCCGCACACAGAATGGTTCGATACACCAACGAGAATCATAAGATTATTCACCTTCGGTCAACTAGGATACACACCAGTGCTCAAACCCCATGTACCAAAGCTCCAAAACAGAGCCATCCAAGTACGGTACATGTACGGACTCGACGACACGCACATTTGCATACAGAACATCGTAAACAAGCACTACGCAAAGATACGCGCAAATGACTTCAAACCGTACTACCAACAGAACGACCCCTGCATAAGCACGAACGCAGTGTTCTCAGCAAAATCACGGACGAAGACACCACCCAACAAGAGAAGAAAAACTCCGAAAAGCCGCAAGACCAAGCAGCGCAAGAAAAAAACGCGCACGCCCACCATCCCCAAAACTGTCAACCGAACCACGGCACCCCCCAAGACATTGAACCAAGCCAGGAAATACCCGGACGCCGCTCAATGGGGAGAAGCCCATGATGGCGAACTAAAGCAACTGGACCAAGTGCACGATAGACTGGGAATCACAGAGCTCGACCAACAACGGGAAAGACATCATACCCACCACGATGACCTACCGGTACAAAAAAGATAGCACAACTATCAAAAGTAAGGCCAGATGCTCCATCAGAGGAGACCGAATGAAGGCCCATGTCCACTACGATCCAGAAAAAACAGCGACATATATGGCCGACCGCACAACAATTCGGACACTTTTCGCACTCGCCGCCTCCAGCAACATGGCCATCGAACATTTTGATATAACAGAAGCATATCTCCACAAGAAATACCAACACAAAAACAAAGTTTTTGTATGCCAGCCCCAGCAGTTTAACGGGTCATATAAACACCCGGCCACTCACGGTGAACTGAAAGGGAACCTATATGGAACCCCAGCAGCCGCGAACACATACAGCACAGAACTACACAATTATCTCAAAAACATGGATATACGCAAATGCAATCCGACACCTCACTGTTTCGTAAACAAAACCATAAGGGCACAATATTGATTCGTATCAGCATGGACGACTTCCTCCCGATCGCGTCACACACCCAACTCATCGACGACCTGTACCAAACACTGAAAAGAAAATATACGGTCAAAAGGATGGGCAAACCGACCAAATATCTCAATTGGTCAATAACGTACCGGAAAGAGGGAATCCATCTCTCACAGCCGGAACACATAGACAGTGTCGTTGAGCTCATGTCACAGCAGGACTGCAGTCCAAAGCGAACTCCGTACCTTGACGGAATAAAAATGGACCCGCCCACCGACAGCGAGCCCATCCGCCCAGAGATTGCAGAGATATACGGCAAAGCCATAGCGGAAATCCGCTATATAGCAGATAGCACAGGGCCAGATATAGCCTTTGCAGCCACAGCACTAGCTCGAGCCCTCAGAAAACCCACGCAGAGACATTGGAACCTAGCGCAAAGACTGGTTCAATACCTCAAAACCACGAGGAAAGACGGAATACAGATCCCGCAAGCAACAAGAGAACAGTACAAGTCAGCGCATATTCCGACGCCGACTACGCGAATGACGAGACCACACGGAAATCAATCACGGGAATAATAACGATGATCAATGGAGCTCTCGTGCACTGGCTAGCAAAACAGCAACCGGTCGTTGCCAAAAGCACATGTGAAGCCGAATACATCGCCGCAACCGAGAGCACGACGATAACTCTCTGGCTCCATCAATTGCTGCAAGAAGCACAACTCACAACCCCCGCCCCACACTGCACGTCGACAATACAGCCGCCGTGCAAATGGCAAAAATATGGGAGCAACACGACGAAGAAAACGTATCGACATCAGGTATCACTACTTGCACGACAGAGTTCAGAAAGGGGAACTAAAAATACTACGAATACCTACTACCGAACAATATGCAGACATACTCACAAAACCCCTCAAAGCAACACTGTGCACCAAGCACAAAGAAAACATACAGATCCGCGCACAACCAACAAGTACACACCAGCCCTCGCGTCGGGGGGAGTGTGGTTCCATCCAGAACTCACAACAGACGCTCGACTAGCATGCAACAAAACCAAACAACACCTGGTTCCATCCAGAGACAAGCAATTAAGGCACACGTAGAATAAGGCACAGCATTACAGCACCTCACTCACTTGAACACTAAAGTCACCGCCGTCCCCGCTCCCCAGAGGACCGGGGGTATCGGTGTTCCTAGAACCACAGCGACTTAATTAATGTCCGACAGTGTAATGTTCCGCGATTGCGTCCTAGTCATAGAACGCTATGTACTAGTCATAGTACTTCCGTCAGTTCCGGGATTCCAGTACGTTTTGGGCATGTGTCAGTGCAGGTACGTAATGACAAAATACGGTTGGTACGGGCTGCATTCAACGAATATGCGTTTTTGGTACTAACTACGGAGCATGCCCCAAAACGTATCCGAATGGCCGGTTTTACCCCCTCGCAATTTCCGGTGGTACGATACGTTTTGGGCCGATTTACACGGCGGCACCCCTATACGCGCTGGATTTGTGCATTTTTGACATTGCTGTGGGCAACTTCTGACCAAAATTTTGCCGACGGCAGCGCGCAGCCAATAATTTGTGAGTGCGCAAAATTTAATTTTTGCCATGTCCCATTAGAGGCGCATGAGCAGTATTTTTAACTTCAATTTTATTACGTACCTGTAACGGAGCATGTGCAATACGTCAGAGGCCTCATACGTATGGGAATCGCTGGTGTATATACTACATCCAAGTTTAAAGCAAGCAAATGAATACGGCGTACATGATCGTAGGACATCTGCGCTCTAGCTATTTTTAGGCCTAGGGTGAATATGACACGAAAACCGACTGCCAGCCAATTTCCGGGGAGGTGTTTTAGACCCATGCCGGGACGTTTTCGAGGGTGCTGTACCGGTACGTTTTGGAGGGGTGCTGCACAGGTACGTTTTCGACGTGTGCTGTACAGGTACGTTTTCGAGGGATGCTATACGGGTACGTTTTCGAGAGGTGCTGCACAAGTACGTTTTCGAGGGGTGCTGTACCGATACGTTTTCAGGGGGTGCTGCACAGGTACGATTCCGAGGGGTGCTGTACAGGTACGTTTTGGAGAGGTGCTGTACCGGTACGTTTTCGAGGTGTACTGTAAAGGTACGTTTTAGCGAGGTGCCTCCCCTCCCGCTACGTTTTCGAGGGGTGCTGCACAGGCACGTTTTCGAAGGGTGCTGTACCGGTACGTTTTCGAGGTGTACTGTACAGGTACGTTTTAGGGAGGTGCCCACCCTCCCGCTACGTTTTCGAGGGGTGCTGCACAGGCACGTTTTCGAAGGGTGCTGTACCGGTACGTTTTCGAGGTGTACTGTACAGGTACGTTTTAGCGAGGTGCCCCCCCTCCCGCTACGTTTTCGAGGGGTGCTGCACAGGTACGTTTTCGAGGGGTGCTGTGCCGGTACTTTTTCGAGAGGTGCTGCACGGGTACGTTGTCGAGGGGTGCTGTACAGGTACGTTTAGGAGAGCTGCTGTACCCGTACGTTTTCGAGGTGTACTGTAAAGGTACGTTTTAGAGAGGTGCCCCCCCTCCCGCTACGTTTTCGAGGGGTGCTGGACAGGTACGTTTTCGAGGGGTGCTGTACCGGTACGTTTTCGAGAGGTGCTGCACAGGTACGCTTTCGAGGGGTGCTGTGCCGGTATGTTTTTGAGGGGTGCCGCACAGGTCCGTTTTCGAGAATGCTGCACAGGTATGTTCTCGAAGCGTACCGTACGGGTACGTTTTCATGGGTGCTCTATTGGTAGAAGTGAAATGTGTGAGGAGAAAGTTGTCTGATGGAACGGTAGGATGTTGCGTACAGGATTGATGGGATGATTTTCTTTCGTTATTTGCTTGCAGAGCAAAGATTGGTTCAAAACCTCATCACATAAGATAACGGTCATATCATGGGGATATTGCTCGCGCGACTATGCCTTTGGGCGAGTGTCGCAGGGTGTCAAGAACGATTGCAGTTCATAATTCGTAAATGGGATGCGAGAGGATCTATAGGATTTACAAAATGATAAGCCGTAGAGCCGGGAATTGAAAGACCCTATGTAGTTTGTGCAAGTATAAACGGAAAGGTTACAGTAAATTATCTAGCGATCATGACCTGGTGGTTACTGCACTACAGAACATTGCTTTGCAAGGCCCATGAAAGAGAGAGCGAGATTGCAATCGGGATGTTTGTGTTTTCGAAGGATGCTGATTCCAAAGAGGCTTCATGGAAGATGTCGCTACATTCTTGATCATATGCTGTTGACGAGAGCCTTGGCGAAATGGGGCTGAAACGGCGAAGCACGGGGGCTTCGAAGAGGTTTTCGGCGATTGCGCGACGGTTGGATCGGATGTGCCACAATGTCCAAGACAAAGATCTCAGCAGCGAAATATCGCATGACCCGTACGAGCCGAACAAAGGGTGGAGTTTTTGTTCGTCGTATGAATGCATTTGGCACTTGAAGCATAAGCCGCTGATTTTGTTTCGAAGCTTGCATGCGCCAACAAAATGATTAGGGGAGAGGCATCGGTAGCATGCTTTTCTTATGAACTTACACGTGCTTTGGTCGTGGTCTGTATATGTCCTGGAAGAGGCCTGGCACGTCAAGCACTGTTTGGTTCCCAAGTCGATCAGGTGACGAATCAAGTTCAACGTTTCGTCGGTGTCAATTGTGTGATCGAGTTGAAAGGGCAATGAGGTGGGCGGCGGTAGTTTGGAAGATGGTATGGTAGGAGTTGGTGAATGGCGCTTAACAAGAGGCGTGCGTGTTTGTGCTTGAGGATGTTGACGAGATGAAGACTTGAAAAGCTTGAGACCGCTGCTGGTTGAAGGGGTTGGTGCGGAGGCCGATCTCTTGAGCGGTAGAAGTGCTCTATGGTTTGCGGCAAGAGGGGGAGGAGAAGACAGTGGAGTATGAGGTGTCTGACTCCGTGTGTTGGAAGAGAAGTGGAGAGTACGGCGAACGGGAAGAGTATTGCGAGCTGGAGGTTGGCTTCCAATCGAAGCTTGAAAACATTCTTCCACGTCTGCAGTATTGGGTTGAGAGAGGACATGTGGAGGGAGGCTGTGGTTGGAAAGAGTTTGAGGCTGTGAGAATGGGAGAAACAGAGAGGAAGGAACGGAGTCTTGCTGCAAATGTGAAGATTGAGCAATAGACATCCATGGTCGTAGTGTGTCCGGTGTCAGAAGGAGAGTTTGCGGAGTGCAGGGTCCGTTGCTAGGTAGGGTGGGAAACATAGACCTTCACACATCGCACCAAACCGCGCACCTATCAAAGCGACAAACGCCAGAGACTTGACCTTCCATTGCCGTATACAAAGTGCCTCTCCGGCAGTCGGTTTTGTTCAACAACCAAGTGACCATGTTGTTCCATTCCATTATATCGACATCTTTATCTGCGTTCGGTCGTCGAAGTAATGACGAGCGAAACCATCTCTCGCATTCTTCCGAACATATGACGAAACAGAAGGCGTGCCGCCCATCCCGCCCTGCACGCCCGCTTTCTTGGACAAAGTCAACGAGACTTCTCGCTGCACCAACATGTATTGTAGCTCTTACGTCTGGAACGTCAATTCCCGCACCGAAAGCGGAGGTACACACCATGATTCGAAAGACATTCGACGTTTGGGCGCCATTGCTCGGAGTGGTAGTGCAATCTGTGGTTATTTCTTCTGCTGTCCAGTCCATGTGGGCCTGATCACGAGCTGCGTCGGGGAGGCCTGCGTGGTATGCGATAGCTTCTAGAGAAATATTTCGGTCTGCCAGTGCTTTCAGCTGTGTCTTAGATGTGCGACAAAGAGCTGAATAAATCGACATAGTTTCGGAACGGGAAAGCAAGAATACGATGATACGATACACTCGGGGAAGCGGTTTGCTTCGTGATGCGTTTGCACAGGAGGTTATATGCTCGTCAATAAACTGAACTGTGTGTGCGATGGCTGTGGTACTTGCATTGGCGAAGTGGCCGTTTCCGTCACGCGGGAGATTGTCCTCCAGTGAACTATCATTGAAGTTGTGTATCACAAACTCCAAGTTGCGCTATTGCGATGGCATCGTAAACAAGAAAGCCGTCTTGATGACGTGCATCTCCAGAAGGATTCTCCTTTCGCATGGGGGGACTGTGGCACTTAGAAGTATGCGAGGGATTGCTTCCGGGATCACGGAAAGCGACCGGCGGATTTCTTGAGCGATGGGCGGATGCTTGCCCACATTGCCGTGAGATGGGCCTCGTGTAGAACGACGCGAGCAAGTCTATTGGCGTCGCGAAGGCGAACGATTAGTTCCGAAAATCGTTCGCTGTCTATCTTCTCCGGTGTGAAGATATAGAGGTCAGAAAAGTTGTTACACCCATGTTCATTTGGTACCGTACTTGCGGTGAGGGAAACATTGGCTGCGCGCTTGACATATTCGGTCACCAAGGTCTTCAAAGGGACAATTATGATTGTCGACTTGGTCTTCCTTTCCATGAAACATGGAAGAAGGATGCACATGGACTTTCTGGAGGCCGTACGCATTAACACCAAACAGCCATTTAGGGAAGTACACACTGTTGCAGTGACTGCAAACTGCGTTTGGGACATGAACTCTGCAATCTTCGATCCAGTTGCCTCTTTTAGAGCACAGAGAAGAGGTTTCACAAGGTGACCGAAAATATGCAATGGTGGGTTATGGAGGGTAGCGCCTAAGACCGGCGGGGCGGCAATGGGGAGTGAAGGCGGACCACATTTCGTAATGGACTGGGAGGGGGTGGAGGGATAGATGGTGACTGGATGGGTCTCTTCTTTTGTTCCGTTTTTCTTTCGCCATGTGGAAGCTGGGCGTGGCTGCAAAAGGGTGGGCGGTGGAAGTTTGTGGCTGGAGCCTGTGGGGGCCTGACTGGATAGAAAGTACAGGGGTGAGGCGAACAGCTTGAGATTGCGGTGCCACTGCATCGAAAACTGGCGGTGTCTGGCGAGCATCGTCGCTGAACAATTGGGCATCATAGTGGTGGTACAAGCATAGTGCCGATCTGCGACTGCCACTGTATGTGACGCTTGTTCATGACCGGCAGAAGCTTGCTCGGCGAATATCTCGTTCATAACACTCTGCTGCATGTTTTGGCAGACGAGAGAAACCATACCACTTGCAAATTGGCGATAGTCCCGAAAAGAAATATGAATACTGTGGGACTGGAGAGTGGAGGCAATGACGTCTCTAATTCTCATGGGTGTAAAAAGCTTGCCCTGGTCAGCAAAGAGAAAGTCCCAGTGCAACTTCATCTCAGCTCACCTTGAAGAGCTCTGATCATCTCACACTCTAGAAGTCGAATGACTACCAAGTAATATCGCAATCGGAAAGACGACTGCCGGTCCGGAAAGCGGTATAGGGGGCGAGTGTAGCCTAGTGCGGCACGTGATTTGGAGTAACCAGGATGAAGTATGACATCGGAATGTTGTCCAATGAATAAATTTCGCATGCAACCGTCCCCGTTGTGGATGCGGAACGTTCGTATCTGAGTGGCTCTCCCAGGAGAGCCGGATGAAAAATGTATCATGCACAATAACAGCTCTTGTATCAGCTGACAATTTGTCAAGAAGCGAATGACCTTTGTGCGCCACGTACGAAGTTCAGCGACTTGAACGAAGCGATCTTTTGAGGCGGCCACGGGTGGGCCGGACGAGGACCCGTCCGATTTTTCATTTTCACTGGGCTGTTTTGGTGCAGTAGTTGAGGCGAGAACACAAGGGGACCGAGCAATGAAATCTTCACCTGGATTGCGAAAGGCATGGAGAAGGTGTACAAGATTCGACTGAACCCAAGACGCATGGTGTGTGAGCGAGGAGAGAAACGAAAAGCCGGTTGTACGGTTTGAGGGGTCGTCATGCAGGGAGTTTACAGTTGAAACAAAACCATCTGGAAAATCAGACCCGATGAGCAGCAGGTCTTCCGTCCATATTTTGTCAAACTTGGAATGCAATCCCCTAATAATGGTGCCGAGAAGGGGCATTGACAAGTGGTGAGACTTGATAATTCCGCATGGATCGGGCTTATGTATGGAGCAGACTTCGAAAGAGGGGGGGACTTTCCTCCCGCTTGATGATGGACATGGCGATGTCCAAAGTATTTAGAATAAAAGTTGCTGCAGTGTTGGCCTTTTGTTCAACCTTTGCAATGATTGCCGAGGCTGGATCTTCTTTTACCGGAGTGTTGTCTGCAATTCTACTGAGATCATCGGCAGATTCTTGGTGGATGGAAAGATGATGTAACTCATCGGATGCGGTCATGGAGACAGCATAGTGAAGCGCGGCCAAAAGATGGCTTACATCGCTGGCGTCTGCAAACCTGAACGAACGGCCCGAATCGTTTGTGGAGCGGTATGTGTAAAGAGTTTGGTCGACGACCACGGACGCAGCAACGACGAAGTTACGGACAACAAAGCATGTTAAAAGGTCAACGTGTCTGAATCGGACGAGAAGCAAGCTCGATAAGGCATTATGAAGGCAGGCATGCAGAGTTGAAGACAACGAATGGATTGGATGCCTCTGTCGAATGAGCTCTAGGAATAGTGCTTCAACAGCGTTACTGCTGCTGTGGCGGGAGAAGCATTTTCCAACGGTACGATGCGCAAACAGGAGAAGACGGGCCACGTTTGCTGCGTACTTGCGCTACGGTTTCGGCTGAATTCTTCGGAAAGGCGCAGTGCCATGGAGATTGATGGCCTGACGAAAGCCGTATGTGAGATCCTTGACGACGTCTTTCAAGCTCTCGAAATAAAGGTAGGTGCAATTTCCCAGCATAGTCAAGTGCCTGTCATCTGCAGGGGTGTGAAGAGCTCCGGTGAGATACGCAGCCTCCTCAAGCGTGAGGGAAAGAGACCGAAGCGCGTCGTCGAACTCCGTAATGGACATGAAAGTGTTTCTGCGGGAGATTCCGGTATCTCCATCATCTTTTTCATCGAGGGGACCAAAGCGAGCTGCTGTTGTGGCAGATGCAGTTGATGTGAGGCGTGTTAAAACTGCTGCCGCCTTGGGCTGGAGGTGAATGAAGGAAGGGGGGAGGGGTCGCAATGTTGAATCAGACGTCGTATCCATTGATTTGGGAGACGCTGTAGGTGGGTCGGAAACGTTTTGTGTCCCTATAAAGGCGGCATGCGACGGTGGCGACTGAGAAAGTTTGGTGACCACTTTGGTGACGGAAACGATTTCGGCGATTGGTTCCTTGTTTGTAACGGGAAAGTAGCTGGTCTTTGCTCCGGAAAAGAGGGATTGAGCTTGAATACCGCCGCGTCGGATGATGGAGTCAACATCAGTACCCGACGTTGCAGCCATTGCTTGGGGTGAGTGGGCTTCGTTGTAGTGCTTTCGGAAACTATGCGGGCTCGTGTAAGAAGAGACACAAAATGGGCAGAAAAGCACACGTCGTGTTGAGAAGCCGTGCAAAGGTGGTAAGACCTTCAACGATAGAGGTATGTCTGATTCCAGTAGGCGCCGCGCAGCTTCAAGATATTCCTCTCTCACCGAAGAATCGGAGACGGCATCTCGATGGAGCGTAAGAGCTTGTTCAGCTGCAGAGGCCATCTCCGTCGCCAGTGGCGGAGAGAGTTCGTGCACGTTGCGCAAGTGCTCCCTTAAGGCTCTAACGCTCGGAGTGCCACTCTTGCAATGCAGACAGACAAGGATGAGAGGAACTGAATGGAAGCCAACGGACAACGTCCTAGGTGCGGGAGACAATGGCACCTGAGGTTCAAGGCTCACGAAAGCGGCGGCATGCGAAGGCGTAGTCATCGCGCTCGAAGTCAGCAGACAACGGGAAAACAGGAGAGGGGAGAGGTATGAACGACGAGGGGTGGTTTCGGGGATACGAAACGCTGGGAAAGAAGAGAGGAGGAAGAGAGAGAGGGGCCAGGAAGTACGAAACGTTGTATATACCTAAACATTTCCACGAATTAAGACTTGGGACGGGCTCGTACTGAGTAGGAGAGGGAGAAGCCTGGGTAGCACGGCGACAAGCGGTAGATGTTTGACGTTCCGATACGTCGTGAGGTTTGCGACGATGTCGAGAATTTGGCATAGTTAGTAGCGGAGATGTAAAGGTGAAGGCTCATGGAATTAAGGGGGACTAGGGGTTTAGAGAAACACGTCGTTGTATGGCGTCACAAGAGAATTTGGAAGTGTTTGTGATCTGTGGTTTGCCGTAGTGTGAATGAGGGGCAGGTTGGGCTAAGTTGCTTTTGATTGAAGTTATGAGTGATGAGTGTGCCTCTTGAGTTTGAGGTGGATGGGGGATTAGGAGATATCTGTGGTACAACTCCACACCGCGACCCCCGGTGGGAGATGAGAACCCCCGAGACGGGCGGTTACTACTGTAGTAATCGTGCACGCGCCCGCTGCGAGCACAGTAGTACCTCCACGGCGTACACGTGACACAACCGTTGGCGCCGGCCGTGGCCACGGGCACACGTATGCGACCATCCGGTAAGTAATTAGCAGTTAGTGGTTAATGGCACAAATTAGCCAATTTAGTACAGTAGCTGGTATACAGTATGTAACAGCTACTGTAGCGGGACAGGTGTCCTGGCGTCCCACTGAGGGGTTAAGACCAGGGGCATCTGCCCCGTTCCAGTAAACGGGGGCAGACTCGCCTCCCTTCCCTTTACGGCTTTTTGCTAACTCCGTCCGGTTTTACCTCTAAGTCTCAGGCTTCTAACCCGTGACCGGCCGTCCGGATCTGACACCACCGACCGGCTGCGCGTCACCGGCCACGTGAGCCTTCCCTCTTTTCGAGTCCTTCCGTACGGTTCGCGCTCGCGTGGGTTACCCAGCGTCGCGCGCTCCCTTACCTCTAACCCCCCTCGTTCCGAGTGGTCGGGACGAAGGTAGTTATACCACATTTTGGTACTCTTGTGGAGGGCATAACTACAGAGATTGAGCCCGCACTGGATCGCCAGCGCGAGCAACTACCGATCGTATTGAAAGAGGTCGAAAATCACCGCGTCGATCGCCAGTGATCATCGACGATGAACCGTGCGGATTCCGCCGGAGAAGATACCGCCTCCGGGCGAGCAAGTACCCGCAGTGGCAGAGGCGCACAGCGACCCGGATCGACAATCCGGAAGCCCTGCTACGCCCGCCGTCTACCAGGGGCCAGAAGACCCCTTCCGTTTCGGACACCACCGCCGGGCTACCGGCTGGTGGGGGGAACCGCGTACAAGTACTGTAAGACGCGTTACTCCCGCGATTACAAACCTGGATGGAGGATTTTCTCGCTGAGGAACTACCTCAGGTCGTCCAGGTTTGCCTCGACCGAACGGCACCAAGACTGGTGGCGGAGCATGCGGACACCGCGCTCCGCGCCCTGCTGGACGAGAAGATCGCCCCCCTCGTACGCGACGAGGTGGTGGCAGCGCTCGCCGCGGAGGAGGACGAATCTCCGACCGCATTGGCTCTAAAGGGAGCTATTAGCTCCGCCGTGGCCATCCGTCTGGCCACGACATTTACCGAAACGGGAGGCGCGGTACCGCCGCCGGCGCCGCGCCGTGAAACCGTTCCGGGCTCAAGCTTTAATATCGCTGATCCGATCGGCGCCGTACCCGGGATTGATAGGATGGACCCTCACCCGGAGGGCAGAGCCATCTATCTCCCAACCGTTCACGGTGCTACAGGGAGGACCACAGAAAATGTCCTCCCCATACTCGCCGGTACGGGCGACCCCCGCGGGACAGACAACCGCCTGGGGCTCCCCGAGACAGAGAATCGGGACCCGTACCGGTTGAGCAGAAGACGTGCACCCGGCACGCACAGGACCGAAGCGGAATACACCCGGTATTCCGAGGCAGAAGACCCCCGTCACAGGATGGATGAAGACCGCGAGGAACGCCGCTGGCGATACCGCGATAACCGCGAGGTACGCCACGGGCGATACCGCGATGCCGGAGGGGGAGGATACCCCTCCGATGATGACCCATCCGGTTCGGAAGACTCTCGCAGGCGGGGCCACAGGGCACGCCGCGATAGAAGCCCAGACCAGCACCGGCACGACCCGTCCGACTCGGAAGACTACCACACCGAGTCGGATGAGGGGCTTCGTCGCTCGAGCAGACGCCGCCGGGCTGCCCCGACGAGCGACGAGCGACGGCCCACGGTAATCAGGCCCCTCAATGACCTGTTTACCAAGGCCGTCAACTACAAGACCTACCGCCTGGAACGGCGTAGCTCGCGCTACGACTCCACAGTAGCGCGGCACATTAACCGTTACCGGAAAAAACTGGACGTGCAGATGAGGTCCCACACGTTCAGCGGTCAAGATCCGATTGCGGTATTGGGATTCCTCGCACGCCTCAAGATAGCGTGCGACCACAACGGGATCACCGAGGGAGCCGCCGTGTGGTGCTTCCAGTTCTACCTAACCGGTCAGGCTCACGCCCTACTCCAGTCCCGCCTCAATGGAAATACCATGGCGGTTGACGTGGAGCGGCGCGAGCTGCTCCGGACATACCCCCAGGTGGTCAACTTTCTGTTGCGCACCTATGCTACCGACGAGGTAATTTCCGAAGCGGTTGGGGACGTGACCTCCTTCCGTCAGAGTTCAAACATGACGGAGGAGGTCTACAGTAACCACCTCTGGGACAAGGCCCTCCGATGCGGTACGGTATTCTCCGACCGGCGGTTGAAGTCCCTATTCGTCGAGGGGTTACTTCCCGCCACGTGCGCGCAGGTCCGTAATTACCTCGCCACGCACCCGGATGTGGATTACCAATCCGTGGCTCGATACGCGCAAGCGATCGGGGAAACCAATCGGGCTTCCCGTCGACAAGGGATGTCCGCCATGGCGCACCGAGAGCCGTCCGGAGCGGCTAGAAGATTTGACCGCACCGCAAGGACGAGGCCCGTGCTGTCGGTTGAGTCGGCATCCGACATCCCGACGGCCGGGGGATTTGCTGAAGAAGCAATCCTGGCCGTGACGGACCAAACCGCCACGCCGACCTCGATGAGCTCGCCACCGACGAGTTACTATCCGTCTCCGGCAGCCTCGACGGCGGGCGCCCCGATTCCGCCCGCCAACCCTGGCGACGTGCGCACAGGACCGTACGGGAGGCAAGGGCAGGATCCACGCGTCCGGTTCTCCGGCGGGAGATTTCCCGGACCGCCACCGTGCCGGTTCTGCCTGGACACCACGCACCGACAAGAGGGGTGCCCCGTCGTTGCCGATGCGGGCCTGCGGGCCAAGCTTCTGGAGGCACGAGAGGCCAACTACCAGAAGCTACGCATCCGGCAAGGCCTCCGCCCGGGATCCCCGTTCAACCGCCAGGGGCCGTCCGCTTGGCGAAACCAGCGTCAAACGGCCTTCGCAGGCGTCAACGTGGTCGAGGAACAGCACCTCGACCACACCGAGGACCCCGCGGCGCGAGCCGCGGATGAAACCCGCGAGGACTTGCTGCTGACGGGGGAAGCCGGGGAGGACGCGTAGAGGCGACGACGTCTCTCCCCGTGCCCAGCCTCAGAAGCTTAGGCACCCCCGATCCGGCTGCGCCAGTGGAAGCGCAGCCGGGTAACCGAACGGAAGTCCAGGCCATCTGCTTCTTCAAGAAGCAGAATTACAAGATCTCCGCGACGGTTGGTCAGAAGCAGGCGTTGATGATCGCCATCACGCCAGTGCTTGACTCAGGAGCCGGCCCGAACCTCATCCATTTACGGTGTGTCGCCGAGTCGTGGCGACCATCGATAAAACCGGTTCGGAGCCCAGCGCTCATCGACGCGTCAAACCGCGCGATGAAGGCACTAGGGGAAATCCCCCTGCTCGTCCGAATCGGTGAGTTTGTGGCGCGCGTCCCGTTCCTGGTAGTCACGAGCCTCTCCGTGGACTGTATCCTCGGCACGACCTTCCTGGATCGCCACGTCAAGGCGATCCTCCCACCGCAACGGAAGGTCGTGTTCCACGACGCGCCACCCGTGGCGTTAGTCGGAACAACCCCCTCGAGGCACGACCGCAAGATGGCCTCGAGGAGCACCGCACAACAACTACTGCCGTCGGATAAACCCGAACGGAAGCAGGTGGCGTTCCCCGCCAACACACCGTCACGGAAGATCCGCCTCGTCAGAGGGGTGACAATTCCCCCGATGACGCAGGCCATGGTGAGGGTCGCCACGCCGGTTGGGGGGCTGTGTTTTTTACAGAACTCCCCAAAAACCGCGCACAGGAATTTCACCCTCATGGCACAGGGGGTCATGGATGTTGCCCCCGAAAAACCGTTCTCGGTAATGCTCAGCAATTTTGGGCACCGCTCGGTTCACATCCCGAAGCATACCGTAGTCGGACTGGCTCTTCCGTCGCCCACTCACATCCCGACCCTTGGCGACTCGGCCGCGGAAGCGGCCGAAGCTAAGGAAGGGGGAGGGATATTTAATTCCAACCTCTCAACCGCAAAGGAGGGCGCGGAAGAAGCCGCTGACAACCGTACGGACAAGGGCGGGGCTGAACAAGCCACGCCGCCCAAGGCGCACCCCGGGGCGGTTGGAACGGATAAACCCGAAGACACTGCCGCCCCTGAGGAGGACCCCAACGCCTGGCAGGAGGACGTCCACATCGGTGCCGAGGACGAGGAGGTACGCTCGGAGATCCTCGAGGTACTGTCCGAATTCAAGGACATGTGGACCGGCCGGCTGGGAAAAATCGGGGCCACGAAGCACCGGATTGAGCTCAAGCCCGGTGCTCGCCCGATTTACCAGGCGCCTTACCGCGCCGGACCAACCGCACGGGAAAAAGAGAAAACGGAGATCGACCGCATGCTCCGGGCAGGGGTAATCGAACCCGCCACGGCCGAATGGGCAAGCCCCGTGGTATTCGTCCCTAAAAAGGATGGTACCATGCGGTTCTGTGTCGACTACAGAAGGCTCAACGCAGTCACCGTTCGGGATTCCTATCCGTTGCCGAGGATGGACGAGTGCATCGATTCCCTCGGCGACGCTACTGTCTTTACCACGCTGGATTGCAACAGCGGGTATTGGCAAGTAGAAATCGCCGAGGAGGACCGCGACAAGACGACGTTCGCGTCGCATTGCGGGTTGTACCGTTTCCTCCGCATGCCGTTCGGTTTGAAGAACGCCCCCGCTACCTTCCAGCGGGCCGTCGACATTATACTGTCGCGGGTAAAATGGGAAACCGCTCTGGTCTACTTGGATGATGTTATCATCTACTCCAAGACCGTAACGGAACACTTCACGCACGTCCGCGAGGTTCTACGCCTACTGCGGGACGCGGGCGTGTCGCTGAAGCTGTCGAAGTGCGCCTTCTTCGACACCTCGGTCACCTACCTGGGACACGTGATTCGACCAGGTAGGTTGGAGGTCGAGCGCCGCAACGTGGTCGCCATCGAGCGCGCTCGACCTCCCCAGAACCAAACGGAATTGCGGTCATTCTTAGGAATGTGCAATGTTTACCGCCGGTTCGTGAAGGGCTTCGCAAAAATAGCCGCTCCGCTAAACCGGAAGACGGGGAAAAATCAACCCTTCGAGTTTGAGGTTCTTACCGATGAGGAATACGAGGCGTTCGTGGAACTAAAGAAGCGCCTCGTGTCCCCACCGATCCTCGCTCTACCCCGTTACGGAAAGAAATACACCCTGGATACGGACGCTTGCGCGTACCAGGTCGGCTGTGCCCTATTACAGGAGCAGCCGAGCGGTGACCGCTTACCGATCGGTTATTGGAGCCGCGCCCTCACGGACGCGGAGAATAACTACACCACTACCGAGAAGGAATGCCTTGCTGTCGTGTGGAGCATCCTCACGCTTCGACCATATCTATATGGGAACACGTTTGACCTCCGTACGGATCATGAGGCCCTCCGCTGGGTTCTCAACCTGGCGGATAGCTCCGGCCGGCTAGCGCGCTGGCGTCTCCGCCTAGCCGAGTACGACTACGACGTACAGTACCGGCCGGGTATTAAGCACCAACTGGCGGATGGTGTATCACGCCTCCGAGTTGACGGCGCAACCTCCGAACCGGTTGACGACGAGGTCCCGTGTTTCGCGGTACAATGGCAAGAGGAGGAGCATAACCCCCGCCAAGGTACCGTACACTGGGAGACCCCCGTCGACCCGGGGAGAGCTGAGCATGCGTTCGCGGTTATACCCGAAGAACGCGACGTCTCATCCGTAACGGTGGAAGAGTTCCTTCGGGAACAGGCCGAGGACCCCTTCTGTAGGGCGGCCGCCGAGACTGTGGGGAACCCGGACTCGCGATACGACGTTGACCGATACGGGTTCGTCGTCCGCAAGTCCCCCCTCGATGGGACCCTGCAGCGGGTTGTACCGAAGCGGCTCCGGGCGAAGATATTGTACCTCGCCCATCATCCCCGCCTAGCCGGACACCCGGGCGGTACGAGGATGTACTATACCCTCCGGCGGGAATATTATTGGCCTCATATGGCCAATGACGCCTTCAGTACCGTACGGAATTGCGCGTCGTGCGCTGCCACCCGGGGAACCCTGGTGAGGCACCAGAAGGATCTCAAGCTGTTCCCAGCGGCAGGACCGCTGGATTTCGTCGCCATGGACCTGCTGGGTCCTTTACCGAAGACGGCGCACGGGAATCGCCACGTGCTCGTCATGACCGACCGGTTTACGAAGCTGACGCGCAGTATCCCGTTACGGACAACCACCGCGTCGGTCGTGGCAAACGCCTTCCTGGACAATTGGGTCTACGTATACGGCGCACCTCGTTACGTGCTGACCGATAACGGACCACAATTTGCCGCCAAGTTCTTCGACGCGGTGTGCGCCTTGCTGGGGGTGAGGCACTACCTGACTACCGCCTATCACCCCCAAACAAATGGGCAAACCGAACGGTTCAACCGTACTCTGGTACAGCGCCTCCGACATTATGTCGCGGAGCACCAGAGGGACTGGGACGAATACATCCAGCCCCTGACCTTCGCGTATAACACGCAGGTCCACCGGTCGACGGAGACAACCCCGTTCGACCTGGTGCTGACGCGACCACCGTCCGGTTTGGCGCTGCCCGGTACTGTACCGCAGGATGCCGTCTCCAACACGGAAGATCCGAGGACCCCGGTACAGTACAAGCGCGCGACGCTGCGTAAACTCCGCGACGCCCTTGAGCGCGCACGGGTGAAGCTAACCGCGGCGCAAAGGCGATACAAGGCCGACTTCGATAAGAAGGTGCGTTTCCGTCCGGTTATCGAGGTGGGAGACCTGGTCTATGTTGACCGCCCACCTCGGCCATTGACGAGTACCGAACGGGGAGACCTGCCAAGTAATGACGGGGGACCCTCCGTCAAGCTGTTACCGAAAACGGAAGGCCCGTTTCGGGTCCGATCCGCTACGGAGACCACCGTGGTCGTCGATCAAGACGGGGTCTCAAACCGCGTGAGCATCGATCGGATAACCCGGATGCCGCGGGGACCTCGTGACGTCACTACGGCCGCCCCGACCCAGCCCGCGGCGGCCGGAGAACCCGAACCCGCCGCGGAGTATGTGGTCGACCATCTGGTCGACCACCGGGAGAACCGCACAGGGGCCCAGTACAAGGTCCGCTGGTATGGCTACGCCCCAGCGGACGATACCTGGGAACCCGCGGAGGGACTCCCCCAGGCCTTCATAGACCGCTTCAGGCGCACGCGGGCGGCAGCACGCCACCGCTAACACCGCATTGGGCAACCCAGCGCGGGGCGGGACGACCCCGAGAAGGACCTCCCCCGCGCGGGGGCCAATCGCCACCGCAAACCCCGCGCCGGAAGACCCGGCGCAGGAGGGGGCAAGGTCGCCACAGACGCACGCGGAACCCCGCCTGCGTCACCGCCCACCCCGCGCCGGAAGACCCGGCGCAGGAGGGGGCAAGGTCGCCACAGACGCACGCGGAACCCTGCGTGCGTCACCGCAAGCCCCGCGCCGGAAGACCCGGCGCAGGAGGGGGCGACGTCGCCACAGACGCACGCGGAACCCCGCGCGCGTCACCGCAAGCCCCGCGCCGGAAGACCCGGCGCAGGAGGAGGCTGACCCGCCGAAAGGACTACCCCACGCGGCGGTGGCCAAACGGCTCGGCACCCCAGTGCCTACCCGCTGGCGAGGGACGGAACCCAGCGCGTAAATACCGTTTGGGGACGACCTCACCGGGGCTCCAGGGCACTGTAGGCCACGTGTTGCGCGAGCGGCATACACCGCCCGGCACGTGTGGCCGCTGGCCCATGGAGGCGGTTCAAGACGCCTCCGACCCCGGGGGGTGCCCAATCGGAGCTCGTCAACGCCCTGAAAAGGCCACCCGCCGCGGGGCGGTAAAATCCGGTCAAAATTGCCCACCGGATGGGGGTCCTCCACTGTCGCGGGGGTAACTGGAGGAACCACCCCGCGACCACTTCGGGCACCCACCGCGCGGAGTCTCACCGGCATGAGCCAGAGGGTAACCCGGCCGCCACGAGGACAACCGGCGAACAGGTGTGGGGAAGTGGCGCTGTAGTGGCGTCCGAGCCCTCGCCTACCGAGACGGCGGAGCCACGGCTGGGGGTGCCACGGGCCAGGAGGCGCCGGAGCCCCCGCCGAGCGGCAAGCCCCCGCCGCGGATGCGCGAGTGGTGCTTCACACGACCACGGCCCCGCGCCGGACCCGACCGGCGCGGAAGGGCTACAGTACCGAACGGGAAGGGCAGTGAAGAAGAGAAGGAAGAAGGACAGGAGGCGCGCAATTTACTGGAACGGACGGGACCTGGTCCCCGGAGGCGGTTCGCTACTCTCACCGCCTCCCCCGCTGGCATCACTCGCGACGCTGGCGTTTGGCAGAGGGTTCCGCCCCCCGCGCCGCCGCGCTGGCGGGATCAGTGTCGACGGTACCGTACGGTCTCTTCGCGGACACTTGCTCGCTCAAGACGGCGAGGTGGTCCTGTGCCGAACGGATCCGCGCCATCGTCTCACTGCGCAGGAGATCCTCGCCAGTGTCGCGCTGGCGGATGGCGAACTGCAAGCCGGCCACCCGCGCCCTGAGCTGGGTCGCCTCGACCAGCCAGGTGCACGCGGACTCCAAAGCCGCCGCAAGGGTGGTCGGTGCAGGGACCCCCCCGTAGCCACACTCCGTCTGCAGAGCGCGCAGGGCGGCCTGCGCGTCCGGAACCAAGACGGGGGCTTCGTCTGCTGGCGCCTCACTCGGAGCCCCACCGGCCGCCATAGAGGGGGTCTGTGTCCCCGTCGCGGTCATTTCGCTGACGGGGAAACCGGCAGGGCCCGGCACCGATCCGGTAGCCACCGCAGGGAGGTTGCCCCCCGCGGGCTCGACAGAAGGAGCCTTGCGAGCGGCCCCCACCGGGGCGGGGTCCGTTACCGGCACTTCCGTTACCGGCACTTCCATGACCGGTGTTGCCGTGGCCGGCGCTGCCGCGATCACAGGCGGAGAACCCGCAGTGATCGCGTCTCCCATCGTGGGAGGCGTCGAGGGACCGACTGGAAGGCCCTCTCCAAGGGCAGGGTCCCCCCGCATCAGTAGGACCGACTCGGTTGACGCGGGCAGAGACCCGACGGACGGTCCGGCGGGGGTCCCGGCGGAAGGAACCGCGGCGCCCCACCCGTCACCGGAGGCGATGACCGCCCCGTACGACGGCGACCCGTGGTCGGGCAGGGGGTCGTACCAGTGGTCGGCCTCCGCCGACGTGCCATCCCAATGCGGCATCCGCAGGGAACAGCCGCGGGCCCAACTGTACCACACGAAGTCGCGGCGCTCCGGGAGGGACCAGTCCAACCGTTCGGAAAAATCGAGGATGGCCTCCGGGCCAACCGGGTCGAACGACGTTCCCTCGAGGATGGCGGCCACCCCGACGGATCGGATGAGCTGCAGAAGCCCCGCCGACAAACGGATGAGAGAGCCTCGCTCGCCGGGCTCGTTCCCGGTCCGGCTCGCTAGGCGAGGGTCCGGGCACTTGGTGAAGAACGGGAGGCCGTCCCGTGCGGCGTGTAGGAAACACAGCAACGCCAGGACGGCCCACTCCGAGAGCAGGATGGCGTCGATCAGCCGACGCATCCCGGGCGTCGCTTCTCGCCCGAAGGAACCGTCCGGCATCCACCGCGCTGCGGCATAAGCCAGCACGCTGGGCGTGGGTACGCAGAGGTACTGCGGAGCTTCCAGATTGCTCCAACCGCTCGGTGGGGCTGGGTATAGCTGCCCCCTGGCCCCTGTAGGCACGGCGAAGAATTCCGTCGTATGCCACATGTGGAAGTAGGCATCGGCGCGGCGGCACCGCAGCCGGCTCTCCTTGGCGGAATTCTCGCCCCACCGCACACGGTTAGCCACGCTGTACCACCGGTCGAACGGGCGGGGGAATGCCACCAACTGCACGTGGGGCTTAGGATCCACGTCCCCGCCGAACCTCTCGAAGAGGTCGAACAACCGCGAATGGTAACGGTCCTCCCCCGCACAGCGGATGTACAGGAGATCCGAGCGGGAGTCCGCCATCACGCGGTGGGGCACGTGGACCCAGCGGGTCCTCCAAGCGGCCGCGCGGTTGTCTTGGCGGATTCGACCGCGAGGGGAGGGCGTACGGATACCCCGTCGCCGGGGGAGGGCCCCAAACCGAGCGGCATCGGGGAAGGCCGTCGCCATGTACGCCTCGGCGGACATCGGCGGCTGCGCCTGTGAGGGGTTGCGACCGCCTCGGGGAATCCGGTGGTCTAACTCGGCCCCGGGTAGCAAACCCCGCACGGCACGTACACCCGTCCGGAGCCAGCTGGACGGCGGAGGCTCGGTCGACGGGGGCGTGGCCGCGTACGGATCCGGCGGTACCGGGTGGTTATCCGCGCCGGCCGTCGCCTGCCCCGCGGCTACAGCCCAGTCGGGGGACCGTCTCAGTACGGTCGTCTCGCCGACGTGGGGAGCCGGGGCGGAGCGCAGAGGGCGCGGCAGGGGACCTTGGACGGCGGTAGGGCCGCGCGAGGGAAGGACCCCCGCGCCCGAAGCCCGCACCCGCGGAGCCGCGATGCTCGTCGCGTTTCGACCCCCGGGACCCGCCGCCAGCGCCGGGTGAAAGGTCGGTACCGGCGCGGCTGGCGCCGCAGGGGGCTGAGCCCGAGGGGGGCGACCCCGCTCGGATGATCGGTTATCCATGCGGGGAGAGGACGGTAGGAGGGGGCGAGATTTGGAAGTGGAGGTAATGGGGTGCGTGGTGTGAAGTGAGGTGGGAGAAAAGGAAAGCGTGAGGGGACCCATTGCCGCGCCAGGGGATCCGACGCGGTTAAATACCAAAAACTCCATGGGCTCCCCCATGGAGTTGGCCGCAGCCCGCCCGCGCCCCCGTGGTCGGCGCGGACTTCTCCGTACGGATGGGACACCCTGCCCGCCGGTCATGTCAACCCCCGGCCGCGACGAGGACGTGTCGCGAGGTAAGGAAGGGGGTCTGTGGTACAACTCCACACCGCGACCCCCGGTGGGAGATGAGAACCCCCGAGACGGGCGGTTACTACTGTAGTAATCGTGCACGCGCCCGCTGCGAGCACAGTAGTACCTCCACGGCGTACACGTGACACAACCGTTGGCGCCGGCCGTGGCCACGGGCACACGTGTGCGACCATCCGGTAAGTAACTAGCAGTTAGTGGTTAATGGCACAAATTAGCCAATTTAGTACAGTAGCTGGTATACAGTATGTAACAGCTACTGTAGCGGGACAGGTGTCCTGGCGTCCCACTGAGGGGTTAAGACCAGGGGCATCTGCCCCGTTCCAGTAAACGGAGGCAGACTCGCCTCCCTTCCCTTTACGGCTTTTTGCTAACTCCGTCCGGTTTTACCTCTAAGTCTCAGGCTTCTAACCCGCGACCGGCCGTCCGGATCTGACACCACCGACCGGCTGCGCGTCACCGGCCACGTGAGCCTTCCCTCTTTTCGAGTCCTTCCGTACGGTTCGCGCAGCGTGGGTTACCCAGCGTCGCGCGCTCCCTTACCTCTAACCCCCCTCGTTCCGAGTGGTCGGGACGAAGGTAGTTATACCACAATATCAGGAACACACTCCTCGGACATCTTTGCAATATCTGACACAGAGAAATGACACAGAGAAATGGAGTGTGATATATGTGGTTTGAAAGTGATGGGGGAAGGGGAGACAGTTCAAAACAGGTTTCACCTCGACTTCAACAACATAACGTTTAAAATGGTTGTGCAGGGCAGGAAGAATGGCAGAGGGCGACTTTTACATGATTTACGCAATAGTAGCGCATGGATGTTTTCTTCCTGTCCATGGACCACCTGCGGAAGTACTGCTCTTGCGGATAGAGAATGCTTAAAAGGTATGAAATGCAGAGATTCGTGTTTATTTTCTGACTTTGGCAAGGTTAGGCGCGATCTGCAAAGAACGTCCCTTTAATTTTCTATGCCTCTCTCAATCTACGCCAAAACGCTTCTCTTCTCGTAACTCATGAAAAGTTCCTCCCCCAGGGGATGTTACACAAACGACTTTACACAATCTTTGACGTGCTGGAATCAAACAGCAAATTCACACAATCCCCCAATACACCAGCCCCCGGTGTTCAAACTTTTTTTATATTGCAACACAGGTTTTGGACACAGAACGCACAAAAAGGTGCATGCACCTTTTGGATGGTGTTACCGTACCATCTAATAGGCACGGGGGCAGCAGGGCATTACAAGAAACGCATTAGTGGTGGATGGTGTTATCATAACCCCCTAATTTAAACATTTTAATAAATATTTGCACCACAACTAAACGCTTCCAGTCCCCCAAAAGGTGCATGCACCTTTCCGCCCTGCGCCTTCGACACATCCGATCTCTCCACAAGCAGAGAGGCTCTACTATGGGCTCACAAGAAGATTTCGTAATGACGAACAACACTGTTGGACAATTGCCGGATCTCGCTGTAATCGAAAGTTGTGTGAACGCCATGTACGTGAGCATTAAATATATAATGATTACAATATGCGTTAATTAATAACGAAATCCCGTCCCAAGGACGCCGGGTTTTGGAGCACCATTGTCCGGATGATGGTAGAGCTTGTGCACCAATTAAATGATTATTAAATATTAACCTCAATTATTTACTAATTACAATATTTCTAATTAGGGGATTAATGGAGTAGGGGATTAATTAATGTCTGAAACTGTCAAGCAAGAGTTAATAGCTGACACTGTCAAGCAATTACGCGGACAACTCCCACGTACAGCGGTCCTCGCGCACGACCTCCATTCGAGTTGGTGTGCTTGTTCAATGCATTGGGTCTATTTATTTGCAGACTTATTACTGCACTCTAGGGCATTCTAGACTTGGCATTGTGACATTGGGGCTTAAAGACGTAGTCGATTCCAGGATAGATTGGCAAAGGATATATAAGTAAAGTTTGTTGTTCAGTTATAGTGGGGGATTTCTCGACTATAGAGCCCTGCAGGGCTCTCAAAAATATCAAGGTACATCGCGCAGCCTTGCATGAGCAGGCAAAGTCTTTGGTATGATATGCAATGTTCTGTCGTGCAACAAGATTTTCAAAAGCTGTATGGGTGGCCAACCATACTGCAACTAATTTAATTTTTGCTAATTTTTTGGAGGTCGATTCCAGTATGGCTGGCCACCCATACAGTTTTTGAAAATCTTGTTGTACGACAAAAATGCAATGTATTACACGTGGCGAACAAAATGCAATGTACTACACGTGTGGATGACCAAAATGCAATGAAGTACACGTGGCGACCAAGATGCAATGTTTTACACGTGGCGACTTAATTAATGTCCGACAGTGTAATGTTCCGCGATCGCGTCCTAAGGACGCAAAGTTTCGGAGTACGATTGTTCTAATGATGGTAGTGCTCCACATTAATTAAATCGTAGTTAAATATTAACGTTAAATATAATGATTATAAAATGCATTAATTAATGTCCGACAGTGTAATGTTCCGCGATCGCGTTCTAAGGACGCAAACTTTCAGAGTACCATTGTTCTAATTATGGTACTGCTCGACATTAATTAAATAATAGTTAAATATTAAATTATTAACGTTAAATCTACGAGTTTTGATTTTTTTTGGGTGTGATTTGAGTATGATTCTAGTATGGTTGTCGCGTGACAAGATTTCGTTTTGCTGTATGGGTGGCCAGCCATACTACCGCTTTATTAAATTTTGATAACTTTTCGGAGGGTGATTCCAGTATGGGTGGCCACCATACTAACATTTCCTGTATTGGTAATATAGTGCTGACTTGTGACAGGGAGACGAAAACGGCTCTATATCGAACCCGGCACTATAAGAAAATTGGAATGTCGACCTTTTAATGCCACTTTCCTTGCATCACTGCTTTGGAAGTGTGGTTCCGTGAACTCTGATACCCTCCGATCCACGAGGGAGCGGGTGTCCGTCGGATACTTTATTGCGTCGCGACTACGGTATGCCCTATTGGCTATGTCTTATTACTGTGGTGTGCTGTACTGTCGTCTGGATGTAACCACACGAAGGACGCCCGCAGGGCGCTATCCTGGAAAAATAAGGACTGGATGGGCTGTTAGAGACGGCGTAGTGAAGAAAAGGATATGCTTCGGAAAAGTGTTTGGGCCAACAGTCGGGATTTGCTGGTCATGGTTTGCGAACCACGACTAGCAAATCTGGACTGTTATTTTTTGTTAGAATTGCAGACGTTTATACTTAGCTACCAAAAAAGGGGTTCGAAGCTCATAATGAGTTTGGAGTACCAAAGAAAAGGGGTTCGAAACTCATAATGAGTTTCGAACCCCTGCAAAAAAGGGACTCGAAACTCAAAATGAGAATTGTCTCGAAGTATGTGCATGGGGCGCTTCAGGGGCGGGGCAGGTACTGTACTGTGCGCATGTACAGTATCCTCATTTTGAGTTGCGAGTACCAAAAAAGGGGTTTCGAAACTCATAATGAGTTTCGAACCCCGGAAAAAAGGAACCCGAATCTCAAAATGAGTTTGGAATGATTTTCACTCACTTTTTTCAAGGGTTGGATTGGAAAATGAGCGTTCTGTGCAGTTCTTCGCGCCAGAGCCTGAATATAATTCCGAATTTACCGGAATTTTGCACCCTTCACGACCTTTGTGTAGCGCGTAAGACCTATTGCAGAGCGAGGTCCCGAGTGGAGAGCAGCTTGGATATTGGATTCTGGTGCTGCTACCGTCTCAGTTTGAACTCAATTTTAGAAATCCTTCGAGTTTGCGACCTTTACCTATTTCATTGTTTCGACTTGGGATTCCTTTACATCTCTGTGATCAAGCTTCCTCTACCTTGTTTCCTAATACATCCACACTTCCTCGGTTCTCTCCCTCTCCGTCACATTTCTTCCATAGCCTAATTGGCATCTTCGATCTTCAGCTAGGATTGTCGCACACTGTGGCCGCTGTTCGCAATTTCCGACATGCCGCCGCGAAAATTGAAGAAGCGCAGCTCTTCTCCCCCGACAGCCGATGCGGAGGGGAACAAAAAGATCCGTGGGTCGCCGAGGTCGCCGAGGTCACCTAGGCCACCGATATCCAAATTTCCTCACCCGAATAAGAGCATTGTGATGATGTCCGCGGTGAGGCCACCTCAACACACAAAAATGCGCAGGAGATTGGACTTTGCAGAAGAAATCGGAGAAAGAACGGAAACCGATGGGAACACATCAAGTGAAGAAGCAGTCGAAATCCCGCTACCTCCTTTGAAGTCAATTCGAATCAACATTGACAAGTCGAGCAAGGACTACATGGGTGTGATAAAAAAGAAGACTCAAGGAAAGAAGACTCAAGGAAAGAAGACCCAAGGAAAGAAGACCCAAGGAAAGAAGATCCAAAGAAAGACGACCCAAGGAAAGAAGACAAATACGAAGAATACCGCCATAAAAACCTCCGAAGAAGAGATAGACATGATTTCTTCGGGCTCTTCGGTTGAGGTGATAGACGGGAACGACAAGTCCATCACTCCCGTCAGCGGCGATTCGAGGCCCCCCCAAAGAGATAATTCGAGTAGCAGTTCTGCCCTCTCGTTCAAAACTCTCAATGGACACAGTCAGTTTCTAACAAAAACTGACTGGGAAG